>NC_057808.1:325685417-325964995 GCF_018294505.1 Triticum aestivum | reverse complement strand
GGCGCGGCGCAATTTTTTTAAAAAAAAAAAACGTTCCGCCGAAAAAAAATTCGTAGAAAAATAAAAATCCAAAAAATATAAAACAAATTTTCCCCGTCTAGTTAGAAAATTTAGAATAGGGTGAACATTTTTTTGACACAAAATAAATTTTGAAAACATGCAATATTTTTTTAATGCAATTAAAATTGCAAATAAAATCCGAATAAATTCCAATAAATGATTTTAACACTTTTCCTCCAATATTTCAATTGTTTTGGAGAAGTCATATTTTCTCCCCTCATTTAGTTTTAATGAAATATTTTTCCGGAGAGAAAAATAATTAAAACCAAAATCCTCGTTTTATGATTTGATGAAAATCAAATATGAAAATTTGAGAAAATCCCCAACTCTCTCCGAGGGTCCTTGAGTTGCTTAGGATTTATCGAGGATTTGTCAAAATGCAATTAAAATATGATATGCAATGATGATCTATGTATAACATACCAAATTGAAATTTTGGGATGTTACAGAGATCGATGTTGCTATGACTTTGCTATGCTTAATGCATATCACTAGGCCCGGTGTGCCATGATTTCAGACTTGAACCCTTTGTGCTTTCATCAATATATTTGAGTTCTTTATCCTATTTGCTAGTTGTATGCACTTGTTATTGTTATAAACCGTAGACCCCAAGGTGACAATAATTGGGTTACTCTTTGGGGATGACTGTAATTCGAGGACTTCATGTTTCACGATATGCTAATGCTTTCTTCTGGTTCTCTATTAAGGAGGCCTTAATTACCCTTAGATTTCCTTATGGACCCCGCTACCACGGGAGGGTTGGACAAAAGATATCATACAAGTTCTTATTATAAGTACGTATGACAATATACGGAATACATGCCTACATTGAATTGATGAATTAGAGCTATTGTGTATCACTCTAGGTTGTGCCTATTGCATGATGAATGGCATCCATACACATATCCATCGTTGATCCAATGCCTACGCTTTGCTCATACTATCTTTGCTAAGTTGCAATTGTTGTTGCTACTGCTACAATCACTACAAAACTGCTACTATCACTGTTGCTGTTACTGTTGCTACTGTTACCCCTACTATCAAACTATCATACTCCCATGATACTACACACTTTGCTGTAGAGAAATAACTCTCTAGGTGAGGTTGAATTGACAACTCAGCTACTAAGGCCCCACATGTCCAAGGTCTTTCCCATATGAACAATCCTGATGCACAAAAAAAGTTGCTTTGAAGTTTGAACTAGGACAAACACACAAGTTGCCAACCTAGAGAAATGGCACAACTTTTTTCCCATCGTACCATCTAGGTTGTGGCAACTTTTCTCTCATCATATATACATGCAAATTTTAGATATGTGGCAGCTTTTACAATTTTTCTCAATAGTTGCAATGGTTTGGACGACATAATTTTTGTTAATTTGCCATGTGACTAGTTCAAAATATGCCATCTAATGATTGATTTTTTCTAACAAGTTGCCATGATTTTGGAGGACAAAAAACCTAACTTTGCCGTCTGACCATCACTCCCCCCCCAAAAGTCCATGTGTTTTAGAGAACAACGTTTGTAAATTTGCCATGTGCCCATTACAATTTTTTCTTAAAGTTGCAATGATTTTGGAAAACTAAAACGTTTTTGTAAATTTGCCATGTCATAAGTATAAACCTTTTTCTAAGTTTCCATCAAGATTAGAAATTTTCCAACAATTTGCCATGCTTTTCGAGAATAAATTTCTTAATTTTGTCATGTCTGTATTACATTTCCCAATAAGAGTCGCAATGATTCAGGGAAGCATAAGTGGGTTTTTGTAATTTGCCATGTGATAAATAAATATTTCTAAAAAATCATACAAATATTACAAAATTTCCAAAAAATGCCATGCTTTTGGAGATCAAAATTCTTAAACTTTCCATGCTTTCTATCACAACCCCCTAAAGTTGCAATAATTCAGGAAAAGAAAACTATTTTTTTGGTTTATTTGCCATGTGATAAGTATAATTTTTCTAAAAAAAATGCCATCTGAGACAATAAAATCCCAACAAGTCGCCATCCTTTTTGGAGAATAACATTTCGAAAATTTCCATGTGTCTATTACATTTTTTTAAAGTTGCAATGGTTCAGGGGAACAAAAAAGTGTTTTTGTTTGCAATTTGCCATGTGGTGAAGGATTTTTTTTTTCAAAATTACCGCATGATGATTACAATATTTCCAACTAAATGCAATGTTTTATAGAACACAAAATCCTCAATTACAACTACAATTTTTTTTTTAAGTTTCCATGTGCCTGTTACAAAGGAAACATGAAAGCCTACAACATTTTTTTATCATGCCATAATTTTTACTACTAGATTTAGTGCCAAAACCGAGGACTAAATGGAAACCACATGGCAATTTCATTTACATGGTCATGGCTTATTTTCAGATGGGTTATATCAATTTTATACATTTACTTATGACAAAATGAAATCCTTCGGTATTCTTTTTCCTGACAGTTTTATTATATACACCATGGCAGTTTCATTGTATATACTATGGCCATGTTTGTTTGGGCTTTTGCTTCTGCTTTTGCAGTTTTTCCACCTTGATAAAAAAGCCACAAAAGCTCCTAAATAGGGCCTTTTTGCTTCGGCTTTTGGCTTATGAATCAATATTGTTATATGATGGTATAAGCCAAAAGCTGAAGCAAAAAACACCTATTTAGGATCTTTTTTTGTTTTTTGTCGAAGTGAAAAAGCTGCAAAAGCAGAAGCAAAAGCTCAAACAAGCAGGGCCTATATACCATGGAAATTTTTATGCATGTCATCTATATATATGAAATACCCGGGCATAATCTACAGTAAGACAATTTATTATTGTTTGTCGATATAAAGTAAATTCTTTTTTTTGCACTTTCTGTGGTAGGGGGTTATTCCCATGAACCATGGCAACTCTCATGCCCCCATGCTTTTTTATATGCCTATATGCGACTCTCACGGTAATGGAAAAAATTGTGCGGTGGATATGGCAGTTTTGTGTGTTTCTTCATAAAAGTTGGGGTATTTTTGCCGGGAGTTTCCATTTGACGCGTACTGCGTCAAACAGCGCGCCGACGCACAGGCAGATCATGATTGGGCTGGCCCACTCGAAGGCACCAAGCATTTATCGCGGGAAAAAATAAACCAAAAATGAGACACACTTTTTGGAGGATTCGAAATCGTGTCGACAAGTGACACTAGCCACTGGACAGAACAACTGCTAACTTAGTGCAATGTCTCTAATCATTCACTAGAGCGGGATATTTAATGCAGCATAATTATTTACTTTTTTAGGGTTGCCTAATTATTTACTGTACCATATAGTTTCTTAAAACTAATTGAACAAATTTTCGAAAAATGGAAAAAAAATGATGTGAACAAAATTTGATATTTCTGTAAAAAGGGGAAATTGAAACACGAATGTTGAGATTATTTGAACAATTAGTTTTTAAAAAATGTGACATCTTTTTGAAATTCCTTGAACATTTTTTGAATTAGTGAAGAAATTTGAAAATATTTGTTGAATTTGTGTATTTTTGTAAACTTGGGATCATTTTTGAAATTCTTGAACTTTTTTTTACAAAATGAGCAAATCGGAAAAACACTAACACTTTAAGAAATTATGGACAAAATTTTAATTTGTTGAACATTTTCTGAAATTTCTCGAACATTTTTTGCATTTGTGATGCTTTTTAAAATATGAAGAAATTTTAATTTCTGATTTTTTGGGAATGAGAACAATTTTTGTAATTACCGAACATTTTTAATTTGCAGGAAAAATTGAAAATACAATCATTTTCTCAAATGTTGGAGAATTTTTGAAATTGTAAACTTGTATGAAATTACCGAACATTTTTTCTGAAAGAAGCGAACAAAATTTTTAGGTTCTGAACATTTTCCGAATTTTTGAAAATTTCCTAAATTTCTCATCAAAGTTTTAAAATAGGTACTTTTTTGAAAATTCTGAACAATTATTTGGTATATTATATTTTAAACATTTTTTGTAAAATAAAGAAAAGAAATAAAAAAGGGAAACAGAAAATACGAAAAATAAAATAAAAAGGAAAACCGAAAAACCGGAATACACAGGAAAAAAC
This sequence comes from Triticum aestivum, assembly GCF_018294505.1. Classification (NCBI taxonomy): domain Eukaryota; kingdom Viridiplantae; phylum Streptophyta; class Magnoliopsida; order Poales; family Poaceae; genus Triticum; species Triticum aestivum. The sequence continues at coordinate 325,960,866 of NC_057808.1, read as the reverse complement.
CCGGGTCAGGGAATCTACTAGAAGGTCCCCCAAAACCAGTTGGGCGCACTGTGGTAAAGCTGGAACTGGGCCGGCCCATTTCTCGTCGCTAGATACATATGGTAAGCAATCCAAACAACTCAAAAAGCATCCTGAGTGAACGGAGGGTTCCTTGTAAATCGCCAATTGAACGAACCGAATCCCCATTCCCCAATCCCCAAACCCCTAGCTCCGACCCAACCAGAAAGCGCCGCCGTCTTCAAGGAAACCCTCGCGTGGCGATGGCGCCTCCTCCAACGGAAGAGCAGCTACTGCGTGGATCGGAGGAAACCGAGGTCCTCCGCCTTTCTGTTGACGGCGGCGGCCACCCCAGCGTTTGCACGGATCAGCCGTCAGCAATAGGTGGCCCCGCGGCCCAGACTACGGAAGAACCCCGTGATGACCAGGCGCTCGTCTCCACAGGTGCGTCTATCTGTGCATCCCTACTCTATGTTCCATTGATCTTCGCACATGCTTTGCGCCAACCCAACAAGACGTTATTGATCAAATATTTGTTTTCAATTGCGCAGAATCAGATCAGTTTTCCTTGCGCGCTCCTGAGCTCGTGAGCACACAGGTGGACAGCGACGACCAGCGCGATGCCCAAGTGATGGAGGAGGACAGCGATGACAAGGAGGGTAGTGATGACGAGGAGGATACCGATGAATATGATGCCCAAATGGTAGACGAGAACAGTGATGAGGAGGAGGCTGGGGATGAATACTATGCCCAAGTGATCGACAAGGACAGCGAGACAAATTGCCCAGGTTGCTAATTGGTTTCCCATGCAATTTTTTTTATTTTCTACTACCAAAATAGCTGAAAATAATTAACTGACGATTGATGCTGCATTGATTCTTTAGGAAAAAACTACTCCAAGGAAGAAGCAGATGAAGTAGTGTCCAGATGGCTTCACAGTTTCAACAAAGCGTATCATGACTGCTTGAACCTGCGCCTAGAGATTCTAGCCCGGGGTGATAAGAATGCTCGTCTTCCTTCTTTTCCTTTGAAAGTTCTCCCTGTGGTAACAAGTCTATGCATTGAAAGCAACATCTGTTATCACCGTGAATACATTACCCATGACACTTCCACAAGTAAGGGCCGTTGATTCTTAGTAATCTGCAGTTGCGCTATTTATGTTTGTACTTAGCATTACCTTTTTGTCCTCTATATTTGCAGCTGCATCATTTCTTGGGTATTCCAATCCAAGAACCATGCTACAGATCTTCTCTTTGCGCTTGTCAAACTATGAATCCCATCCCATTAGTGTTTATGGAATTTTCGCTGTTAGAGATGTTCTGGAACCACGACGGAATCTTATCTTTAACCGTTGCAGAGAGGATGCTGTCACAATTGAGCAGGTAATTAAGGCCTGTTTCGTTTACAGAAATAGTTTTTTCCTGAACAGTTATGTACAGCCATAACAGATTTATGTCAGTTAGTAAGGATATCAATTAGCTCTTTGCCTGTGTTTTAAAATTATCTCTGAGCAGATGCATGTAGTCTTTCATTTTCAAGGGTCACATTATAAGGTACATGTCGTTAAACACAATCTATACATCAACATGCCATCAGATTCCTGAAATATTATATAATTATACGCCAAAAACATACAAACCTGATCATCACATTTATATTCTTCTGCTTTCTTGTTGGAAGGCGTATTTTGATTATATATACATAGGCATTAAGAAAATCCAACTGGATGTAGGGGGAGATGATCATGGGGTTCCTACCTGGTTTAAATCTTTTGGGAATAAGAGATAATGTATGTGGAGAGTAAATAACCTTGGATCACTGGACCTTTTCAAATAGGCCACCGTGCTGTACAGTTACACATCTGGGCTTAATTAAATGGTCATTGGGCATCAACGCGCGCCATAACCACACCCGTTAGATTGTAGCATCCTCTTCTTTTCAGCTTATGGTCTTTTTGTATAATTTGGGGGAAATTTCCGGGTGCATTGATCCCCTCGAAACCAGACACCCCTATGCATAACACTTAAACTGGGATGACTTACAACTGGAGTCATACATTGGCATCCAACAGGCTACTCTTTCTGTGTAAAAAAATCACCAACAAACTACCCCGTTAGGACTTATTAACTGCCATTGTTATACACTGGTACTAAGTATCAGCACCCTCCCTGGAGACTGGCACGTGTTAAAAACCATGGCCATCTTGTTACAGTTTCATGGTTCTTACGATGACCGATACCATCGTTTAGCTTTTTAGCACACTCCCCGGTGATCTTCATACCAACCCTGCTCATGCAATACACATGCATGAGAGCATTTTTCCTCCATCTCTTGCTACCAGTCTCTCCATCAATCGTTGAGGACACAATCAAATCCGACCACCTAAGAGGTGGGGCTCTCAACACCACCACTTGCATGGCATGCGGCATACCTACTCTGCATCGAGCTAGCCATCTCCAACCTCCCGTGTGAAGGGTCGGTACTGCCATGCCAACCATGCACCTCCTCACTTTCGCCGGTGCAGCTGAAGCACTGCACAGGCCTTATGCTAACAATTCGGCCATTCCTCAACACTAGTTAGCATAGAACCATCACCTCAAGATCTTTTTCTCATGGAGCAAGGACCAGTATACGACTTCAACTGTCTTTGTCTTCAGCCGGCCAAATATCTGTTACAAGACCACCTTTGCCATCACCATCAAGCACCTTGCTCGCCTTGCTCACTCACCATTGGCGCTCCACTGTTACCGAAAAAGGCTTTCGCCCCGCTTTATAGATAAAGCAAACCGCTCCACTGTTCCACCATGCTTCTCCAGCTCTGCCTCAAACACAGCCTTTGGGTTCTACCGTCTTCACCACCAATCCACCATTGCATACAAACCACCATTCTTCCCCTGTTTCAGGGCTCACCTTGTCCTGAAACACCCTCCTCAGCAGCATCTACCATGATTTCACCTCCACCTCATCAGCCAGGCTCATGTCTTCTCTCCACCACCACCAGCATGACCTACTCTGCATTTCTCAGCTGTCTCCCCCTAAAGCCAAGTCCCAACAGCAGACTTACTCTCTCTTCTCCTCTGTTTTCAGCAGAACATACAAACATCCAGTCAACTCATCTCCTCGTGCAACAGTAGCACAACACCCCAAGCCACACCTCTTCTTCTCTGCTGCACTTCTCTTCTCAATCCCCTATCGGCAGCTGCTGCAGTAATTTCTTCTTGCTTCTCTCAGCTCTCCCCTGTTTCTTTCCATCCACACGCCTCGAACAACACTGCGGCAGCCACACACTGAGATGTGCACATCTCCTCGACAAGTACAAATGCACATGCACAACACCACTGTCTTCCTCTCACGCCCATTCTATTCTCTCTCCTATCTGCTCCTTGCAGCGACCGAGGATCAGCAGCTGCATCAATCTCAGCTCCTTGCAATAGCTGCATATCTGGCAGGAGCTCCACACATCCACGGCCACATGCCATGTCCATTTTACTCGTCGCCGCACACAAGTCACAAACAAGCAAGCAAACAATGCATGTTCTTCTCCTAATATTTATCCTATCCTTCTCTATCTTCCACATAGATTCCCCGCTGGTCAGCAGCCAGTGTTTACACAACGCATCTAACAGCTTGAGGCGGGGACAGCCCACTTAGAGCTATGTGGCGCGACCTCCCACCGCCCAACTAGCTACGGTTTGTCTAGCTGTTGTTGACAAAGGAAGGGATGGGTGGATGTCAGTTGTGGTAGACTACAGGGGATGCTATAGGGTTAGGATTGTTAGAGTCATATTATGTTCCATGTAAACCCCGTGTATTTTACCCATTGTATGAGGGTTTCCTTCACACACACAAACAACAACAACAACAACGAAGCCTTTAGTCCCAAACAAGTTGGGGTACGCTAGAGGTGAGACCCATAAGATCTCGCGACCAACTCATGACTTTGGCACATGGATAGCAAGCTTCCACGCACCCCTGTCCATAGCTAGTTCTTTGGTGATACTCCAATATTTTAGGTCTCTCTTAACGGACTCCTCCCATGTCAAATTCGGTCTACCCCGACCTCTCTTGACATTCTCCGCACGCTTTAGCCGTCCGCTATGCACTGGAGCTTCTGGAGGACGATGTTGGACAAGCTTCTCTTCAATTGGTGCTACCCCAACTCTATCTCGTATATCATCATTCCGGACTCTATCCTTCCTCGTGTGGCCACACATCCATCTCAACATACGCATCTCCGCCACACCTTACTGTTGAACATGTCGCCTTTTAGTCGGCCAACACTTAGCGCCATACAACATTGCTTGTCGGACAGTCGTCCTGTAGAACTTGCCTTTTAGCTTTTGTGGCACTCTCTTGTCACAGAGAATGCTAGAAGCTTGGCGCCACTTCATCCATCTGGCTTTGATTCGATGGTTCACATCTTCATCAATACCCCCATCCTCCTGCAGCATTGACCCCAAATATCGAAAGGTGTCCTTCTGAGGTACCACCTGCCCATCAAGGCTAACCTCCTCCTCACACCTAGTAGTACTGAAACCGCACATCATGTACTCGGTTTTAGTTCTATATAAGCCTAAACCCTTTCGATTCCAAGCTTTGTCTCCATAACTCTAACTTCCTATTTACCCCCGTCCGACTATCGTCAACTAGCACCACATCATCCACAAAGAGCATACACCATGGGATATCTTTTTGTATATCCCTTGTGACCTCATCCATCACCAAGGCAAAAAGATAAGGGCTCAAAGCTGACCCCTGATGCAGTCCTATCTTAATCGGGAAGTCATCAGTGTCGACATCACTTGTTCAAACACTTGTCACAACATTATTGTACATGTCCTTGATGAGGGTAATGTACTTTTGTTGGGACTTTGTGTTTCTCCAAGGCCCACCACATGACATTCCGTGGTATCTTATCATAGGCCTTCTCCAAGTCAATCAACACCATATGCAAGTCCTTCTTTTGCTCCCTGCATTTCTCCATAAGTTGTCGTACCAAGAAAATGGCTTCAATGGTCGACCTCCCAGGCATGAAACCAAACTGATTTTTTGTCACGCTTGTCATCCTTAAGCGGTGCTCAATGACTCTCCCATAGCTTCATTGTATGGCTCATCAGCTTGATTCCACGGTAATTAGTACAACTCTGAACATCCCCCTTGTTCTTGAAGATTGGTACTAATATACTCCGTCCCCATTCTTCTGGCATCTTTTTTGCCCGAAAAATGAGGTTGAAAAGCTTGGTTAGCCATACTATCGCTATGTCCCCGAGGCCTTTCCACACCTCAATGGGGATACAATCAGGGCCCATCGCCTTGCCTCCTTTCATCCTTTTTAAAGCCTCCTTGACCTCAGACTCCTGGATTCGCCGCACAAAACGCATGCTGGTCTCATCAAAGGAGTCGTCCAGTTCGATGGTAGAACTCTCATTCTCCCCATTGAACAGCTTGTCGAAGTACTCCTGCCATCTATGCTTAATCTCCTCGTCCTTCACCAAGAGTTGGTCTGCTCCGTCCTTGATGCATTTTACTTGGCCAATATCCCTCGCCTTCCTCTCTCGGATCTTGGCCATCTTATAGATGTCCCTTTCGCCTTCCTTCGTGCCTAACCATTGGTAGAGCTCATATGCCCGACCCTTTGCTTCACTGACAGTTGGCTTTGCGGCCTTCTTCGCCATCTTGTACTTCTCTATGTTGTCTGCACTCCTATCTAGGTATAGGCGTCTGAAGCAATCTTTCTCCTCTTTAATCGCCTTCTGGACATCATCGTTCCACCACCAGGTATCCTTATCTTCGCTTCTCCTTCCCCTGGACACTCCAAACTCCGAGGCCACCTTACGAATGCAAGTCGCCATCTTCATGCACACATTGTCCGCATCCCCTCCTTCCTCCCAAGGGCCCTCCTTAATGACCCTCTTCTTGAACGCCTTGGCTACCCCCCCCCCCTTGAGCTTCCACCACTTTGTTCTAGCGACTTTGGCACGCTTATCCCGCTGGACACGAATCTGAAAGCGGAAGTCAGCAACCACCAGCTTATGCTGAGGTACAACACTCTCTCCAGGTATCACCTTACAGTCTAGGCACGCACGCCTATCTTCTCTTCTCGAGAGGATGAAATCAATCTAGCTAGAGTGTTGGCCACTACTAAAAGTCACCAGATGTGATTCTCTCTTTCTAAAGAGGGTGTTAGCTACAATCATGTCGTCGGCTAGAGCAAAGCTTAAGACATCTTCTCCTTGATTCCTGATACCATAGCCAAAGCCCCCATGCGCCCCTTCAAAACCTGTGTTAGATGTACCCACGTGGCCATTGAGGTCTCCTCCTATGAAGAGCTTCTTGCCAATCGGTACACTCCTAACCATGTCTTCCGGGCCTTCCCAGAACTCCCTCTTGGTGTTCTCATTGTGGCCTACTTGCGGGGCATACGCACTGATAACATTGAGAACTAAGTCCCCAACCACGAGCTTGACCAGGATAATCCGGTCCCCACGTCTCTTGACGTCTACCACTCCATACTTGAGGCTCTTGTTGATCAAGATGCCTACGCCATTTCCGTTTGCAGCCGTTCCCGTGTACCACAGCTTGAAGCCGGTATCTTCCACCTCCTTCGCCTTCTGTCCCCTCCATTTGGTTTCTTGGACGCAAAGGATATCAACACCTCTCCTCACCGCTGCGTCAACTATCTCCCGAAGCTGCCCTGTCAGAGACCCTACGTTCCAGCTACCTAAGCGAATCCTCCTAGGCTCGGCTAGCTTCCTTACCCTTCACACTCGTCGAGTCAAATGCGAAGACCCTTGCTCATTTTCCACTACATCCGGGCGCCGATGTAGCGCGCCACTAAGGATGCGACGACCCGATCCTCGCTCACTTGCCACCGTATCCGGATCAAGATACGGCGCTCCACCAGGGGGGTGACGGCCCGGCCCTTGCCCATTTGCCACCACACCCGGGTTCCGATGTGGCGCGTCTCTGAGTGGGTTACGCCCTGACGAAAATCTTTTGGTTTCATCTCCATAAGAGTGGCTGAGTTTTTACGTTGGCTCGCCAAGCCTATCACAACCCTCCTCCTTTACCCGGGCTTGGGACCAGCTATGTTGAGACAACATAGGCGGGGTTGTATATATATATAGACACACACACGCACACATTGGCCCTTGCCCCCTAGGAAATACGAGTTGCATATTTCCTAACATGGTATTAGAGCCTAGGTAAAAAAAATCGCATGCAAAACTCGTGTTTTGATCCAATCTTGTGCCTGTGCCACCGCAATCTTGTCGGTCGGCTTGTCGCTACTGCTTTCCTTCGCCTGTTCACATGTGCGCACCAGGTCGCTGCTCTCCTCTTTGTCGCATCTTGGTCATCGTGTTCTGTTCCCTATTGCCGGCTCTGCCTGATCCGCCCCGTTGCCTGTCTGATCTGGTTGATCTGCCCCGTTGCTGGTCCAAGTCGGTTGTGCCCGGCCTGCACTTCACCGCCGCCGGTCCGCTCTTCTCGCCGGTCTAGGTCGGTCGTGCCCGTCCCGCCCTCCGCTAGCCTCCGCCTGGCTGTCCTTCGCCATGCCTGTCTGGCGCGCCCTGCGCCACTCACCACGCTAGATTGCCTCCAATCTGGTTTGCCCCGGACGCCTCCTGCAGAACTCGACACCGCGCTGCCACTTCTTTGGTCTAGGGCGTTTTGTGTTCTCGGTTGACTGCTAGGCTGTAAAAATATATGAAAAAACAGGTACAATGTCTTTGTCGCAATTCCTCGTTGATCGAGTTCGTTGCCTTTATGCGCATTCATATGTGTGGCATTCGTCTTTGGGGCGTTCTTTCCGGCGAGGCCCCTTGTTCGCCGCATCCGGTTCCTCTCCTGTGGCTCCTACCCCGCCGACGTCACCGGCTCTTGCCGTGGATGCTTCTTAGGCTGCTAAGGGTGCAGTTGCTGATGATGCCGCGGTTAATGCTTATGACCAACAGGCCTTCGTGTATGAGGAGGCTCTTCTCACTTACCATGCTGCCCTGTCTGTGTACACACAGTGGTTTGATGAGGATGCTTGTGCTGTGGCTGTTCTCACCTCCAGTGTTCTACCTATTTTGGCCTCTGAGTTTATGGGCCTTGCCACCGTCTTAGAGATGTGGACCCGTCTTCGCCAGCTATCAACCCTGTTTGTGGTCCATCAGGAGCATGCTCTTCAGCAGGATGTCTCTGCTGTTGATGAGTTCTAAGCACAGAGTCTGCTATGGTTCTGCTATCTGGCGGTCTCTGCTGTTGATGAGTTCTAAGCACAGAGTCTGCTATGGTTCTGCTATCTGGCGCCAGCTTGACTCTTTGCATTGCTGGCTGTGGTGCTTGGCTACTTGCCAGTGTTGCCAGGCTGTGTGGTCGGTCAGACTGGAGTTTCATCGCATCTATGAGTTCTTGTCTCGTCTTCGTAAGGAGTTTGAGCCACTGCGCGCTCAGCTGTTTGCTCGTGGTCGTGTTTCTCTTATGGAGGCACTTTCTGAGATTCATGCCGAGCCTATGTGTTGCTGGTTTACTTGAGGTTCCCTCGGCTCATTGCTCGAGCTCCTGTTATGCTGTCTATTGCATCGGCTCTTTCCCTCTCCAGTGCTTTGCCGCTCCTGCCCACTCCTCCTGGTGGTGGTGAGGGTCGGTCTCGTATTCATTGTGGCTACTGCAACAAGGATGGACACCCTGAGTCTGATTGCTCTTGAAGAAGCGGCACATGAGCGACAAGGCACACACTTCTTCAGGGACCTGTGCTTCTACTCCGGCGCCCTCCGCCATCACCTTGACTGAGCTGGATATTCTGAGAGTTAGCTTTTGCTTGCAACTTTAGGTTCTTCTTCGACGGTTGTTGTAGGATCTGTTACTGATGCTTCTGGAACCGTGCGACCACCACCTACACAGTCAGGTACATCTCCGTAGGTTCTGGATTCTGGAGCTTCTTTTCATATGTCTTCTGATTCTTCCACCCTGCCCTCTCTTAGATCTCTTGATTTTCTTGTTCATGTTCTCACCCTTGATGGCTGTTGTTAGTCAAGGATCTCTTACCACTTCTTTTTATGTTGCTCATGTTCCTCAACTTACCATGAGCTCTGCTGGTGAGCTTTCGCCTCATTCTTGATGTTGATTCTTATTCTGTTTAGATCGTCGCACACGTACCCTGGTTGGAGTTGGCCCTCGCTGCCGTGACTCTCAGGGTCTTTGGGAGTTATATTGGCTTCGTATTCCTTCCGCTGTCACCACAATCGCCAGTCCCTTTGCTTCTGTTGCTTCCCCTACTGTTTCCTTCTAGAAGTGGCATCCTCGACTCAGTCATCTTTGTGGATCTCGTTTGTCGTCTTCAGTTCGTTGAGGTCTTCTGGGTCTGTCTCAGGAGATGTCTCATTAGAGTGTTAGGGTTGTAGGCTTGGCAAACGGATTTAGTTACTTTGTCATACTAGTGAGTCAGTGTCTCAGCATCCTTTTGATTTAATTCATTCCGATGTGTGGGGTCCGTCTCCCTTTGCTTAGAAAGGGTGCCATCGATACTATATTATTTTTATGGATGATTTCTCTCGCTACACTTGAAGGGGAGCCTTGGCGCAGTCGTAAAGCTGCTGCCTTGTGACCATGAGGTCACGGGTTCAAGTCCTGGAAACAGCCTCTTGCAGAAATGCAGGGAAAGGCTGCATACAATAGACCCAAAGTGGTCGGACCCTTCCCCGAACCCTGCGCAAGTGGGAGCTACATGCACCGGGCTGCCCTTTTTATTTCTCTCGCTACACTTGGCTTTATTTTATGTCTTCTCGCAGTGAGGTTCTCCAACAGACCACTTGAAACTTCTCATTAGGCTGGTCACAATGGGAAGTATCTATACTAGAATCATGGTACTAGTGTATGATACTATCTCCACAATGCATAGTATAATATACTAGAGTCATGCATATGATACTAGTGTATGATACTATCTCCACAATGCATAGTATATCATAGCTTGATATCGTAGTGACCTTATTTATTGCCATGCATGACACATACTAGTACATTATTTAATATGATACAGTCATATCATGATACTCAATCATCTCTTTCCTCATTTAATTGTGTGCCACCTCAGCAAAAATGCATAGTTGGCATGCATGATACTCCCATTGTGACCAGCCATAGGACTCTGCTAAGACTCTTATTAGAAGGGGATACACTTACCAACACTTATCTGCATGCTGCAGTTTCTTTGTACAAATGAGGGATACTGCAGTTGTGCTTAATTAGATGCTCCTAAAAATAAGGCCAGCATAGACATGGTCACTTGTTTGATCCGTTTTTGGGCTTGTCTGAATTGCTTTGAATAAAAATGTTTGAAAGACAATCAAGATGAACTACTGCAGCTACACTCGTTCCTGCAATCATGCTGTACCCATGACGCATTTTGTTTCTTATTTGCATATGCCAAACAAACCACAGGCTGCATTACACATGCACTGTAAACAAACATGGCATATGTTGGATCGTTGTGGGCACCACAGTCCACACTCTGTGGTTGGGAGTGGGATTGCAGTGGATGGAATTTAGTAGCCCGTTGTTTTTATGGGTGGTATCATGGTTAGCTGTTGGTTTCTACTGGTGGATTTCGATATACACAAGAACTAAGATGAGTACATATACCATGTACAAGTATTATGCTGACTCAGATGATTTGGTATGGTGCTTATGACGTGCAAACAGTTAACATGCTTAATTTACTTTAGTGATCTGTGACCTATTTGACACACTTGAACAGTGTTCAGTAACTGATAGTGTAATTTACTTACATGTCAATGTTTACTCATAAATCTTGAAGTGGTCGGCAAGATAGATGAGGTAAAACTGGGAAAATGTCATCAATGTCTTCGGCAGATGCCTAAATTTTTGAATAAATGTTGAAAATATACGTTTGTATTCTGAAACAGTGACTGAAGGAGTGTCATTGATTTGATCATGAGGCTGCATATCTTAAGAGTTTATTCTGTTAATAAATACTACTCCCTCCGTCTCAAAATGTAAGACGTTTTTGTTAACATCTTACATTTTGAGACGAAGATAGTACTAATTTACTTGTGAGTGGATTACTTTGGTTAGATCTGACGAGTTATCAAATTGCAGGATTTTTTCACCTTACCTCTTTGTAGCCCCTGTCGAGGGATGTATGCACCAGATCAGGCATTACTGGAAGTTGATCTTTGGGTGAAGAAGGAGGGAGATGGATTGCCTGACGAACAGTTGCTCTCTGCATATGTTGAGATTTATTTCCAGTCATGTTTTGATGAGATGCGAACAGGACGGATTCCTGGTAACAGTTGCAGCTTGGAGATAGACTTCATGTTCCTTCATTGAGTGTTGAGGCTGTGATACAAATCTTTGCAATGGTTGACCATCCTCATCATTTGAGATTTACCGCTTTCAGCTGTGGCTTTGATCATGAGATTGTGCTGTTTGATGACAAATTCGTTGGTGGTGGGAAGCTAAACCAGCATGTTGTCGCTGTGAAGGAGAAGGGAAAATTGGATGTTCGCTTACAAGTGGAGAAAATGGTGTTCCAGTGGACTTTCCAAAATGGGGTGGCTGGAACTGTTAGTTCGCCAGACGAGTCGGTCTTCAAGTATGGTCAGTTTCTTGTGAGGGTGTTTTTTGCTCCAAAGGACTTGCAGCCTAGGCGAAAAGTGGTGATGTTTGGGTGAAACTTCATGAAAATAAGTGAACAAGTCCATACTTTAGTAAGCACTAACGTCAAGGTTTATTTCCTTGTGAGTCCTAGCTTATAAAACAGCAGAAATTTCAGGTCCGATTTGTCTGTTGTTTTCGCTTTTTGTTCAAACTTGTCTTGCTTGGTGTATTACTCTGGATAACTAAAAATTGCTACTATTTATTGCTTGGCACCTTAGCGTTTTTTTCAAGTCCACTAGGTAATTGCCCGTGCGTTGCTACAGTGGTGTAGTATTTTGTGGTTCCACACCAATTGTGATTAATGAATTGTCTCACGATGGGATAATACTGCTAAGCAATGAGCATGAAGCAGGTTAAATTGATCACCAGACCGTACATACGTCATGAGTCAGTACTTCTTTAGCTATTTTTTTGAGTTGGTAATGATTTCCTCCCTTCTTTTAGGTTTAGAGGGTTTAAATCTGAAATCTCATCAATTAAGATATATTGTGAGTGAATGGCACGAGTTTTGTGGATACAAAATTGCCCAATGAAATATTTCGCACATGTTCAATTCCCAAAGCAATTAGTGTAGCCTCTCTTTTGTGGGGAGGCGTTTTGGCTCCCGGGTGCATTTGCACCCGGATGAACAGTACCTAAAAAAACAATTTAAATGTTTTCAAAAAATTCTGAAAAAAATTATAGATGATCATGTTGGTGTAGCAAACATGCTTGACAAATTTCATGCAGAACGGAGCAGCGGTGTTTCGTCGGTGAAAAAACGAACTTTGGGTGACATTTGGTCTTTGATTTGTCCTTTTTGCGCAGGCCAAAATGCTTAACTTTTTTGTCTCAAAATTTACAGGTAGCATTTGTATGTGACAAAGATCACGAATTTTTTTTGTCTCAATTTTAATTAAGATAAGATCAAATCGAATGAGTAATTGTGTATTATCCGTTCAAAAGAAAACTCTTTTTCACAGAGCATAACTAATCAAGCACTCGGCATCAACAGCACGAAGCGATCAAACTGACCCGATCGTCATGACATACCCAGACCTCGTTGAATTAAACTAGCAGTTAAACACGATGTGTTTGTTAGGGTCTGGAGCCGACGGAGACGTCTGACTGGAACAACACCCACTCCAAAGACCAGGCGGCTCGTAAAGGCTATGCAGTCCGCACCCGCGGTGTTGACGTGTTCGGCGCTGGGCCGCGCGAAGTGGATCGTATCAAACACTCACACTGCCGCTACGTCCAATCGCACGCGCTCCGTGTAGAATAGACCAGTCGGCCGGCCGGACCCCATCTCCGCCACGTCCATCATCCCGGTGCAGCTCCGAGCGGACAAGCCCACCTTCCTGCTGCCTGCCGCCTATATAGAGCAAACCACCCACCGGGGACACACCCATCTCCAGATTCCTTTCACTTGGATAAACACCAGAGCTCTTCGTCGACCAACAACATCGATCCAGGCCAAGATTTGGTACTACTTTACGTCGCAGCACGAGCACACCACGGTCCGCATATACATGGGTAACTTGGTCTCGCAGTGCGTCACGGGCGGCGCAGAGCGCGCGGGGCCGCTGGTCGTCCTGCCGGACGGCAGCCAGTTCCGGCTGGAGGAGCACGCCGGCGTGGCCGAGCTGATGATCGAGGCGCCGGGGCACGTTGTTGCCATAGCGAGGGACGCCGCCAAGGAGCGGCGGCTGCGTGCCCTGGCGGCCGACGAGTTCCTGCGCGCCGGGGAGGTGTACCTCCTCGTGCCCGCCGGGAGGGCCGGGGCGCGGCTGGGCGGTCAGGAGGCGGACGCCATCCGCCGGCTGGTGTCCGGCAAGAAGGATGGCAAGGGCAGGGGCAGCAGGTCCGGGAGAAGGATTTTCCCGGAAGGAGAAGCCGCGAGCACCGAGGGTGGAAAGGAGTCTGCTGAATGTGCGCTGCTTTGTAGGATTAGGCCAAGGCAGTGGAGGCCCGCCCTTGACACCATCTTCGAGGCTTAGATCGATCATGATTCATGGCACCCGTCTGTAGGGTAGAATAGGAAATCCAATTCATTCATTCGTTTTGTTATTTTTTGTTGAGTATTGATCATCCTTCTTTTTCAAGCAAGGAGAGAAGGTATTCGGTTGACGTGTACATTTGTCTTGTAAACCTTCAACTTATTTTGGAGTAGAAGGTTGTCAGAGCTAGAAATAGTACTAATTGTCAAACCTAAATGCTACTCCCTCCGTTCATACAGATTTTTTGAGAAGTCAAATTTCACAAACTTTGATCAAATGTATAGGGAAAAACATTTAGGCCTCCTTTGGTCCTTAGGGTAGAAAAATTATTGGAAAATCATAAGAAATAAGATGACATGCATCTCAAATGTCATCTCAAATCCTATGAGTGAAAATAGAAAAAGAGATGTTATTTTGTTCACATCATAAGAATTTTTCCATTGAGTCTAACCTAATGTTTATTTTCCTATTAAATGTGGAGGATAGAGAGAATCCCTTCATATAAATAGGATTCTATTCCTACAAACTAAAGGGCTCTAAAGAAAACTTTCCTATATAAATTCTATCCTACAAAATTTCATTCAAACCAAAGGAGGCCTTACATTTAGAATGCCAAACATATATTCATCGTAAGATGTCCTCCCTCCGTTTCTAAATATAAGTCTTTTTAGAGCATCTACGGACGGACTTGGCAAATCCGACAACTCAAACACCCGCGGACGCGCGGACAGTGACCTGTCACGCCTCAAAAATGCATTTCACATCCGGATATCTCAAATTAGAAATCTAAAATCCATATTATTACATGCAACGTAGCGATCTTTGAGCGGAGCTTCGTCCGGTTCCACTCCCCGCTCGTCTGGCTCCGCCGTGGCCATGTCCGGCGGCCGGCTGCGCCCCTCGGAGTGTTGGTCCGGTCGCTGTCAAGGTAGAGTAGGGCAGGGGACACGAGCCGGCTCACTGGACTCAAGGCGCCGTCGTCTTCCTGTTGGAGATAGTTGCAGAAATTAAAAAATTTCTACGCATCATCAAGAACAATCTATGGAGTCTTCTAGCAACGAGAGGGAAAAGAGTGCATCTACATACCCTTGTAGATCGCGAGCGGAAGCGTTCAAGTGAGCGGGGTTGATGGAGTCGTACTCGTTGTGATCCAAATCACCGATGACCGAGCGCCGAACGTATGGCACCTCCGCGTTCAACACACGTACGGTTGGGGAAGACGTCTCCTCCTTCTTGATCCACCAAGGGGAGGGAGAGGTTGATGGAGATCCAGCAGCACTACGGCGTAGTGGTGGAAGCAGCGGGGATCTCGGCAGGGCTTCGCCAAGCTCAGCGAGAGGGAGAGGTGTCACGGGAGGGAGAGGGAGGCGCCAGGGGCAGGGGTATAGCTCCCATGCGCCTCCCCACTATATATAGGGGTGGAGGGGGCTGGTTTCTTGCCCTCCAAGTCCATTGGGGCGTTGGCAAAGGTGGGGGAAAGAAATCTCATCATTTCCCTTCCCCACCGATTGTTATCCCCCTTTTTTAAGGATCTTGATCTTATCCCTTCGGGATATGATCTTATTCCTTCTAAGGGGGGATCTTGGTGCACCTTGACCAGGGGTGTGGGGCCTGCCCCCACTACCCACGTTCATGTGGGCCCCCCATGCAGGTGGGCCCCACTCCGGAACCTTCTAGAACCTTCCCGGTACAATACCGAAAAATCCCGAACATTTTCCGGTGGCCAAAATAGGACTTCCCATATATAAATCTTTACCTCCGGACCATTCCGGAACTCCTCGTGACGTCTGGGATCTCATCCGGGACTCCGAATAACTTTCGGATTTCCGCATACTCTACAACCCTAGCGTCACCGAACCTTAAGTGTGTAGACCCTACGGGTTCGGGAGACATGCAGACATGACCGAGACGACTCTCCGGTCAATAACCAACAGCGGGATCTGGATACCCATGTTGGCTCCCACATGTTCCACGATGATCTCATCGGATGAACCACGATGTCGAGGATTCAATCAATCCCGTATACAATTCCCTTTGTCAATCGGTACGTTACTTGCCCGAGATTCGATCGTCGGTATCCCAATACCTTGTTCAATCTCGTTACCGGCAAGTCACTTTACTCGTACCGTAATGCATGATCCCGTGAGCAAACACTTGGTCACATTGAGCTCATTATGATGATGCATTACCGAGTGGGCCCAGAGATACCTCTCCGTCATACGGAGTGACAAATCCCAGTCTCGATTCGTGCCAACCCAACAGACACTTTCGGAGATACCCGTAGTGCACCTTTATAGCCACCCAGTTACGTTGTGACGTTTGGCACACCCAAAGCACTCCTATGGTATCCGGGAGTTGCACAATCTCATGGTCTAAGGAAATGATACTTGACATTTGGAAAAGCTCTAGCAAACGAACTACACGATCTTGTGCTATGCTTAGGATTGGGTCTTGTCCATCACATCATTCTCCTAATGATGTGATCCCGTTATCAATGACATCCAATGTCCATAGTCAGGAAACCATGACTATCTGTTGATCAACGAGTTAGTCAACTAGAGGCTCACTAGGGACATGTTGTGGTCTATGTATTCACACATGTATTACGATTTCCGGATAACACAATTATAGCATGAACAATAGACAATTATCATGAACAAGGAAATATAATAATAACCATTTTATTATTGCCTCTAGGGCATATTTCCAACAGTCTCCCACTTGCACTAGAGTCAATAATCTAGTTACATTGTGATGAATCGAACACCCATACAGTTCTGGTGTTGATCATGTTTTGCTCTAGGGAGAGGTTTAGTCAACGGATCTGCTTCATTCAGGTCCGTATGTACTTTACAAATATCTATGTCTCCATTTTGAACATTTTCACGAATGGAGTTGAAGCGACGCTTGATATACCTGGTCTTCCTGTGAAACCTGGGCTCCTTGGCAAGGGCAATAGCTCCAGTGTTGTCACAGAAGAGAGTCATCGGGCCCGACGCATTGGGAATAACTCCTAGGTCGGTAATGAACTCCTTCACCCAGATTGCTTCTTGTGTTGCCTCTGAGGCCGCCATGTATTCCGCTTCACATGTAGATCCCACCACAACGCTTTGCTTGCAACTGCACTAGCTTACTGCCCCACCATTCAAAATATACACGTATCCGGTTTGTGACTTAGAGTCATCCAGATCTGTA
This sequence comes from Triticum aestivum, assembly GCF_018294505.1. Classification (NCBI taxonomy): domain Eukaryota; kingdom Viridiplantae; phylum Streptophyta; class Magnoliopsida; order Poales; family Poaceae; genus Triticum; species Triticum aestivum. The sequence continues at coordinate 325,944,028 of NC_057808.1, read as the reverse complement.
TCGAAGCTAGCATCGACGTAACCCTTTACGACGAGCTCTTCGTCGCCTCCATAAACGAGAAACATATCCTTAGTCCTCTTCAGGTACTTCAGGATATTCTTGACCGCTGTCCAGTGTTCCATGCCGGGATTACTTTGGTACCTTCCTACCAAACTTACGGCAAGGTTTACATCAGGTCTGGTACACAGCATGGCATACATAATAGACCCTATGGCCGAGGCATAGGGGACGACACTCATCTTTTCTCTATCTTCTGCCGTGGTCGGGCATTGAGCCGTGCTCAATTGCACACCTTGCAATACAGGCAAGAACCCCTTCTTGGAGTGATTCATATTGAACTTCTTCAATATCTTGTCAAGGTACGTACTTTGTGAAAGACCAATGAGGCGTCTTGATCTATCTCTATAGATCTTGATGCCTAATATATAAGCAGCTTCTCCAAGGTCCTTCATTGAAAAACACTTGTTCAAGTAGGCCTTTATGCTTCCTAAGAATTCTATATCATTTCCCATCAACAGTATGTCATCCACATATAATATGAGAAATGCTACAGAGCTCCCACTCACTTTCTTGTAAACACAGGCTTCTCCATAAGTCTGTGTAAACCCAAATGCTTTGATCATCTCATCAAAGCGAATGTTCCAACTCCGAGATGCTTGCACCAGCCCATAGATTGAGCGCTGGAGCTTGCATACATTGTTAGCATTCTTAGGATCGACAAAACCTTCCGGCTGCATCATATACAACTCTTCCTTAAGGAAGCCGTCAAGGAATGCCGTTTTGACGTCCATCTGCCATATCTCATAATCATAGTATGCGGCAATTGCTAACATGATTCGGACGGACTTCAGCTTCGCTACGGGTGAGAAAGTCTCATCGTAGTCAACCCCTTGAACTTGTCGATAACCCTTAGCGACAAGTCGAGCTTTGTAGATGGTCACATTACCATCCGCGTCCGTCTTCTTCTTAAAGATCCATTTGTTTTCTATGACTCGCCGATCATCGGGCAAGTCAGTCAAAGTCCATACTTCTTTTTCATACATGGATCCTATCTCGGATTTCATGGCTTCTAGCCATTTGTCGGAATCTGGGCCCGCCATTGCTTCTTCATAGTTTGAAGGTTCACCGTTGTCTAACAACATGATTTCCAGGACAGGGTTGCTATACCACTCTGGTGTGGAACGTGTCCTCGTGGACCTACGAAGTTCAGTGGTAACTTGATCCGAAGTACCTTGATCATCATCATTAGCTTCCTCTCTAGTCAGTGCAGGCACCACAGGAACATCTTCCTGAGCTGCGCTACTTTCCGGTTCAAGAGGTAGTACTTCATCAAGTTCCACTTTCCTCCCACTTACTTCTTTCGAGAGAAACTCTTTCTCCAGAAAGGACCCGTTCTTGGCAACAAAGATCTTGCCTTCGGATCTGAGGTAGAAGGTATACCCAATGGTTTCCTTAGGGTATCCTATGAAGACGCATTTTTCCGACTTGGGTTCGAGCTTTTCAGGTTGAAGCTTCTTGACATAAGCATCGCATCCCCAAACTTTTAGAAACGACAGCTTAGGTTTCTTCCCAAACCATAATTCATATGGTGTCGTCTCAACGGATTTCGACGAAGCCCTATTTAAAGTGAATGCGGCAGTCTCTAAAGCATAGCCCCAAAATGAGAGCGGTAGATCGGTAAGAGACATCATAGATCGCACCATATCCAATAGAGTGCGATTACGACGTTCGGACACACCATTTCGCTGAGGTGTTCCAGGCGGCATGAGTTGTGAAACTTTCCACATTTCCTTAAGTGTGTGCCAAATTCGTGACTGAAATATTCCCCTCCACGATCTGATCGTAAGAACTTTATTTTCCTGTCACGTTGATTCTCAACCTCACTCTGAAATTCCTTGAACTTTTCAAAGGTCTCAGACTTGTGTTTCATTAGGTAGACATACCCATATCTACTCAAGTCATCAGTGAGAGTGAGAACATAACGATAGCCACCGTGAGCCTCAACACTCATTGGACCGCACACATCAGTATGTATGATTTCCAATAAGTTGGTTGCTCGCTCCATTGTTCCGGAGAACGGAGTCTTGGTCATCTTACCCATGAGGCATGGTTCGCACGTGTCAAATGATTCGTAATCAAGAGACTCCAAAAGTCCATCTGCATGGAGCTTCTTCATGCGTTTGACACCAATGTGACCAAGACGGCAGTGCCACAAGTATGTGGGACTATCATTATCAACCTTACATCTTTTGGTATTCACACTATGAATATGTGTAACACTACGTTCGAGATTCATTAAGAATAAACCATTAACCAGCGGGGCATGATCATAAAACATATCTCTCATATAAATAGAACAACCATTATTCTCGGATTTAAATGAGTAGCCATCTCGAATTAAACGAGATCCTGATACAATGTTCATGCTCAAAGCTGGCACTAAATAACAATTATTGAGGTTTAAAACTAATCCCGTAGGTAAATGTAGAGGTAGCGTGCCGACGGCGATCACATCGACCTTGGAACCACTCCCGACGCGCATCGTCACCTCGTCCTTTGCCAGTCTCCGTTTATTCCACAGCTCCTGCTTTGAGTTACAAATATGATCAACCGCACCGGTATCAAATACCCAGGAGCTACTACGAGTGTTGGTAAGGTACACATCAATAATATGTATATCACATATACCTTTGGTGTTGCCGGTCTTCTTGTCCGGTAAGTACTTGGGGCAGTTCCGCTTCCAGTGACCACTTCCCTTGCAATAAAAGCACTCAGTCTCAGGCTTGGGTCCATTCTTTGGCTTCTTCCCAGCAACTGGCTTACCGGGCGCGGCAACTCCCTTGCCGTCCTTCTTGAAGTTCTTCTTACCCTTGCCTTTCTTGAACTTAGTGGTTTTATTCACCATCAACACTTGATGTTTCTTTTTGATCTCCACCTCCGCTGATTTCAGCATTGAATATACCTCAGGAATGGTCTTTTCCATCCCCTGCATATTGAAGTTCATCACAAAGCTCTTGTAGCTCGGTGGAAGCGACTGAAGGATTCTGTCAATGACCGCGTCATCCGGGAGATTAACTCACAGCTGAGTCAAGCGGTTGTGTAACCCAGACATTTTGAGTATGTGCTCACTGACAGAACTATTTTCCTCCATCTTACAACTGAAGAACTTGTCGGAGACTTCATATCTCTCGACCCGGGCATGAGCTTGGAAAACCATTTTCAGCTCTTCGAACATCTCATATGCTCCGTGTTGCTCAAAACGCTTTTGGAGCCCCGGTTCTAAGCTGTAAAGCATGCCGCACTAAACGAGGGAGTAATCATCAGCACGCTGCTGCCAAGCGTTCATAACGTCTTGGTTCTCTGGGATGGGTGCGTCACCTAGCGGTGCTTCTAGGACATAATCTTTCTTGGCAGCTATGAGGATGATCCTCAGGTTCCGGACCCAGTCCGTATAGTTGCTGCCATCATCTTTCAGCTTGGTTTTCTCTAGGAAGGCGTTGAAGTTGAGGGCAACATTAGCGTGGGCCATTTGATCTACAAGACATATTGTAAAGATTTTAGACTAAGTTCATGATAATTAAGTTCATCTAATCAAATTATTCAATGAACTCCCACTCAGATAGACATCCCTCTAGTCATCTAAGTGAAACATGATCCGAGTCAACTAGGCCGTGTCCGATCATCACGTGAGACGGGCTAGTCAACATCAGTGAACATCTTCATGTTGATCGTATCTTCTATACGACTCATGCTCGACCTTTCGGTCTTCCGTGTTCCGAGGCCATGTCTGTACATGCTAGGCTCGTCAAGTCAACCTAAGTGTATTGCGTGTGTAAATCTGGCTTACACCCGTTGTATTCGAACGTTAGAATCTATCACACCCGATCATCACGTGGTGCTTCGAAACAACGAACCTTCGCAACGGTGCACAGTTAGGGGGAACACTTTCTTGAAATTATTGCGAGGGATCATCTTATTTAAGCTACCGTCGTTCTAAGCAAATAAGATGTAAAACATGATAAACATCACATGCAATCAAATAGTGACATGATATGGCCAGTATCATATTGCTCCTTTGATCTCCATCTTCGGGGCGCCATGATCATCTTCGTCACCGGCATGACACCATGATCTCCATCATCGTGTCTTCATGAAGTTGTCACGCCAACGATTACATCTACTTCTATGGCTAACGTGTTTAGCAATAAAGTAAAGTAATTTACATGGCGTTATTCAATGACACGCAGGTCATACAAAAAATAAAGACAACTCCTATGGCTCCTGCCGGTTGTCATACTCATCGACATGCAAGTCGTGATTCCTATTACAAGAACATGATCAATCTCATACATCACATATATTTCATTCATCACATCCTTTTGGCCATATCACATCACAAGGCATATGCTGCAAAAACAAGATAGACGTCCTCTAATTGTTGTTGCAAGTTTTTACGTGGCTGCTATAGGTTTCTTAGCAAGAACGTTTCTTACCTACGCCAAAACCACAACGTGATATGCCAATTTCTATTTACCCTTCATAAGGACCCTTTTCATCGAATCCGATCCGACTAAAATGGGAGAGATAGACACCCGCTAGCCACCTTATGCAACTAGTGCATGTCAGTCGGTGGAACCTGTCTCACGTAAGCGTACGTGTAAGGTCGGTCCGGGCCGCTTCATCCCACGATGTCGCCGAAACAAGATAAGACTAGTAGTGGCAAGAAAATTGACAACATCTACGCCCACAACAAGTTTGTGTTCTACTCGTGCATAGAAACTACGCATAGACCTGGCTCTGATACCACTATTGGAGATCGTTGCAGAAATTAAAAAATTTCTACGCATCACCAAGAACAATCTATGGAGTCTTCTAGCAACGAGAGGGAAAAGAGTGCATCTACATACCCTTGTAGATCGCGAGCGGAAGCGTTCAGGTGAACGGGGTTGATGGAGTCGTACTCGTCGTGATCCAAATCACCGATGACCGAGCGCCGAACGGATGGCACCTCCGCGTTCAACACACGTACGGTTGGGGAAGACGTCTCCTCCTTCTTGATCCAGCAAGGGGAGGGAGAGGTTGATGGAGATCCAGCAGCACGACGGCGTGGTGGTGGAAGCAGCGGGGATCTCGGCAGGGCTTCGCCAAGCTCAGCGAGAGGGAGAGGTGTCACGGGAGGGAGAGGGAGGCGCCAAGGGCAGAGGTATAGCTCCCATGCGCCTCCCCACTATATATAGGGGTGGAGGGGGCTGGTTTCTTGCCCTCCAAGTCCATTGGGGCGTTGGCAAAGGTGGGGGAAAGAAATCTCATCATTTCCCTTCCCCACCGATTGTTATCCCCCTTTTTTAGGGATCTTGATCTTATCCCTTCGGGATATGATCTTATTCCTTCTAAGGGGGGGATCTTGGTGCGCCTTGACCAGGGGTGTGGGGCCTTGCCCCCACTACCCACGTTCATGTGGGTCCCCCCATGCAGGTGGGCCCCGCTCCGGAACCTTCTAGAACCTTCCCGGTACAATACCGAAAAATCCCGAACATTTTCCGGTGGCTAAAATAGGACTTCCCATATATAAATCTTTACCTCCGGACCATTCCGGAACTCCTCGTAACGTCTGGGATCTCATCCGGGACTCCGAACAACTTTCGGATTTCCGCATACTAATATCTCTACAACCCTAGCGTCACCGAACCTTAAGTGTGTAGACCCTACGGGTTCGGGAGACATGCAGACATGACCGAGACGACTCTCCGGTCAATAACCAACAGCGGGATCTGGATACCCATGTTGGCTCCCACATGTTCCACGATGATCTCATCGGATGAACCACGATATCGAGGATTCAATCAATCCCGTATACAATTCCCTTTGTCAATCGGTACGTTACTTGCCCGAGATTCGATCGTCGGTATCCCAATACCTTGTTCAATCTCGTTACCAGCAAGTCACTTTACTCGTACCGTAATGCATGATCCCGTGACCAAACACTTGGTCATATTGAGCTCATTATGATGATGCATTACCGAGTGGGCCCAGAGATACCTCTCCGTCATACGGAGTGACAAATCCCAGTCTCGATTCGTGCCAACCCAACAGACACTTTCGGAGATACCCGTAGTGCACCTTTATAGCCACCCAGTTACGTTGTGACGTTTGGCACACCCAAAGCACTCCTATGATATCCGGGAGTTGCACAATCTCATGGTCTAAGGAAATGATACTTGACATTTGGAAAAGCTCTAGCAAACGAACTACACGATCTTGTGCTATGCTTAGGATTGGGTCTTGTCCATCACATCATTCTCCTAATGATGTGATCCCGTTATCAATGACATCCAATGTCCATAGTCAGGAAACCATGACTATCTGTTGATCAACGAGTTAGTCAACTAGAGGCTCACTAGGGACATGTTGTGGTCTATGTATTCACACATGTATTACGATTTCCGGATAACACAATTATAGCATGAACAATAGACAATTATCATGAACAAGGAAATATAATAATAACCATTTTATTATTGCCTCTAGGGCATATTTCCAACACTTCCATGCCCTACTCTTCATCGTTGAAGCCCGGAACTCGTTGGGTGCCGATGGACGTCAGATCGATCGATGATGGATCCGTCTTGGGACAAACCGGCGACATCCAGCACGACATGGTTGCGGCGTCCGAACTAGTGCACCGTACGGGGTGTCGGAGAATGCGATTCCGCCTCACCGACGTCCACCACGGCGAGCGCTGCCGTCGCGTCCCGCGCTCGCTGTCGTGCATGACGGGCACGATGCGCCATGTTTGCGTCAGACGATGCCCACGGTGCGTCCATGGTCTCGGCGCGTCAACGGAGGGGTTGCGCGTCCGCACCGCGTTTGGACGCCAGACGGACCGCATCGCCTCCGATGACGCGGCGACGGCTGCCCTAGCGCCGGATCCATGCACCATTTGGGCGGACGTAATGGATTTCCGACGGAAGGAGTCCGAGCACTATCGTGCACGGGCCTCCTCCCAGGCACGGCGGAGCGCAAGCCAGACGGTCTTCTCCTCCTCGGGGCAGTGTGGGATGAGCCCGGGGTCAACGGATCTGGAGGTGAAGGACTCGGATCCAATGCCCGCCATGCCGGAGACGACCGAATGACGCCGGAGATGAGCTTGAGTGGCGGAGGGGAGGGGAGTGAAGTGGTTAGGGTTTGGTCCGGCGAGCAGATGGGGAGGAATATATGCGGGGTCGGGTGGCCAGCGTGGGTCGGGTCCGATGTGGCGGGTGTGCCTAGGCGCCCCCATATTTGAGCTGGATATGAGGGGTGTCGGTCAGCCCGAGCGTTTGAGGGTCATTTGAGGTGTCCGTCTGGGTCAAAATTATGTGACACGAAAGTGACAGGGCAGCCCACCCGGGCGTATGAGGCGGGCTTGAGGCGCCCGGGTTTAGATGCTCTTAGAGATTTTAATATGGACTACATACGAATGTATATAATCATATTTTAAAATATAGATTCACTCATTTTGTTCCGTATATAGTCCATACTCGAATCTCTAAACAGACTTATATTTAGAAATGGAGGAAGTAGTTTCGTATTTTATATATTATTGCAAATATAAATAGTTTTCTCTATAAACTTGGTCAAAGTTCGAAAAGGTTTAACTTTTAAGAAAATACGTACTCACTAATTATGGAACGGAGGAAGTATTGAACTGGCGTTGGCTCGTCGTTGTTTTTGCATGAATGCTCTCAGGTACGTCAGGTCTGAGCTAGATTGAATGGTTCGTTTGCTGCAGCCCTCCCTCTCCCCCTGCGGGCGAGCGAAAGGCCTTGTACGCTTTTCTCCATTTTCTAATCCTGAAGAAGTAGTTATATAGAACCTGGCAAATTCTGCTTTTTAGGTTTTTTGCACATGACAACTATGTTAGCTATAACATAGCAAAATTATGTGTGTGTTTTAGGTTTCACACATTGTCGGTGTAATAGCATGGCAAATTCGGTGTGTTTCAATCTACTTACACGTGGCAACTTTTGCACGGCACCACGGTAATTCTCTAGTTGTGTCATGGCAAATCTTTATCTAGAGCATGGGAAATTTCTGAAGACATGTGTGCCAATTTCTCCGTTGTAGCATGTAATTCTCCATGTTATATCATGGCAATTCTTCTCTTTGCAAGATTGCAAATCATGGGCATTTGTGGCAATTTTCATGTTCGGTTGGAAATTTCTCCCCTTTGCAACATGATGGGCATTTGTGCCAACTTTCTCGTGATGTAGGATGTCAATTCTTTTTTTTTGTACCATAGCAACCCTCTTCTTCCCGCATGGCAATTACTCAAGAGGTAGCACGACAATTATTCTATATTGCAGCATGGAAATTCTTGCACACATGGCAACATGGAAATTTTTGCTGATACTATTGACATAGCATGGCAATTTCTCTTTGATAGCATGGCAAAAAAAGTTGTTGAGGAGGGGGAAAGGGGTGAGGGGTATGAAGGGGAGGGCCCTTCGAGCATTCGCTTGGAAGGGAGGGAACTCATGGACATTCGTTTGCTCGTTTGATGCTACTGGGGGAACAACTGTTCGCTCTAGCCACCATCTAGGGGGGTGTATGCCAGCTATTGGCTTCCATTGTCAAATGTCGTTGAGCATGACAATGGATAAGTACTTTTCCTTCCCTTAAAGTTCAACAACCCAAATCATAGTTCGATTCATTCGCAGCTTTTGGACTAGACCAATGGTTTGTGGTGGTGTGGCGGCGGCGGATGCGACACAATCCTCGAGACTGCATTTCCTCTAGGGGAAACACATGATTTAACCTTCTGGCTAGGTTAGGCAACGCCAATGTCCACACATCGTTTTCCTTGTTGAAGATGTTGGGTCGAAATTCCATTTCAATGGTGATAGCCCTAGGTTTGACCAGCCAACATTAGCATGTGAGCGATGATCCCATCTTGAAGGTGTTGTTGTGCAGTCACATCCTTTGTTAGGTCACATGTCACTTGGTTGCCTCAGTTATTTTCTTTCCTTTCTGTATGCCAATTTGTTGGGTATCAATATTTGGTACTATTTTAATTATATCATTGCCATATTTATCAGGATGCATATACCGGGAGGCTTTGCCTTTTTTCGAAAAAAGGAACCGCACAAAATCTGCCTTGATCAACAAATGAATATTGCAACTAATGAAAATAGAAACAAATTGCACAACATTTCTCCTTATGGTGGAATTGAACTAGAGAATCAAATGTGTTTTCCATATAAACTTCCGGCAATTGAATCACATTATCTTAACAAAGATTATATAATTTCAGATAATATAGGAGGGTTGCCCTTCATATAGCCATAGCCCTACCAGAGTGGAGTAGAAGAGAATAAATGTAAGAAGAATTAATCATATCTTAGTCAATTGGGTTTCAAAAAGAAAAAGGTCATGCCTTGATGAACAAATGGATGTTATAGTCGACAAACATGTACAGTAATGAATTGCAAAATATTTCTCATCATCACAAAGGAACCTACAGAAGTATAACAAATGAATGTTACAAGTGATGAAGATGCAAATGAATTGCACAATATTTATCATCATAACAAAGGAACCTACAAAAGTATCACAGCTTCCATCTATACATTTTAATATACACCGCGGTTTCACAATAACGCCAGTGTCAGAGCGAAAACCATTACATTATCAAATCAAAATTAATAGGATTCGACCAGAGTAAAATCTGCTTCGTCACCACGAATCACATGATTTCCTACTAACTACAATTTCAGCTTTATCTTCTCGGACCATTTGAATATATCAGAATACACCTGATCACCACCAATTTCCTCACCGGTTGCCCCAGCAGCAATCCTGATAATATCCTCCATTAAAGCAAAGTTCCCCATAATATCAACGTGGGCACCACTCTGTGTGCCCCTTCCTTCAAGGAGATTCGAGGGTGGAGAATGATTATACTCTCTCACGTAAGTCTTGCTGCCAGAAGGGTTGAAGCGAGTTTTTCCACGCCATGCTTTGGCACACATATACCCTGAACTAAGAACTGGAACAGTCTCATCACCATTCGACATGTAAACACCACCTTTCAAGCAGCTATTCTCATCCCCACCCTCAGCTGAGGCATCTATCTGAAAGGGTATATAGCACTCTGCCTGTGGGGATAATTTATAGACATATGCTCTTTCGGTAGGAATGCCTACTCCATACATCGAAAATATTTCCATTTTAGGCGCATTTGGTAGTCTGCAAATGAAAAGGATGTAAGATAGCATTCATAAACCAACAAAAATAATACACAATATTTGCAGGCTTTTGTATGCATGATCGCCATGCAGCAGATTTTTTTTACAGAACATGCTTTCTTGAAAAAAAAACTAATGTAGGTAACTGAATTAAAATGAGAATGCAGGCAAAAGGTTCTTACTTTGTCTCCAAGGGGTTTGACCAATACTTGTAGTGGCCATATTTTGGATCATCCAAGTTATCAGCAATTCCATATGAAAAATGAACACTACCACGCTGCATCATCCTTGGAGCAACAAAGTTAAAAAGATCTATGATAGAGCCTGCGGTGAAAGCTTTGTAGTCTGAAACTGCCTTTATTCCACCCCACCCTAATTCCTGATACTCTGTCCAGACATCCCGGCATGATGTATTCGAATGGGCAAGATTATTACCTTTGACAGCATCCTGAAATGACGATAATAAGTTTTTTCGGTGCTCACAGCTCAATTTCCAGATAACTACACGTTCCAACTAAATATATCACTCTATCTTGCATCAAGAGTACACCACAAGGTGCTCACAGCTCACCTTGAAGAAAATAACTCATTCTACATACAGTCATATAATACTAGCAAGACAGGTAAATATATCACACTATCTTATATAAAAAAGCAAATCAAGAGCTTCATGTGGTGAACTGGAAGGCTTAAACTGGAGCAAATTCTTAGACAAACAGTTACTTCTTCAGGAATCAGGACTGAACCAGCTAGAATTTAAGCCAACAATGTAGATCATAATGCAATACAAAATGATGAGCGTTGCATACGAGTTTCGCTGAAACAATGAACGAGGTACAGTTTGAGCCAACAATGTTCGATTATAAATGTGATATAAAATTATCATTGTCAAATAAAAGAGTTCCACTGCCAGAATTGATGGAGTTTAACAAAATAACAGTGCAACTAACAAACTGAATACATGTCAGATCAAAGATTTCTGGAATAAGAATAATGCTAATTATTAAAGGCACTGACAAGTACTCCCTCAGTTCAAAAATAAGTGAAGTCTTAGAATTGTCCTAAGTTAAACTTCATTAAGTTTGACTGAGTATATATAAAAATATATCAACATCTACAAAACCAAATGTACTGAACTAGATTCTTTATGAAATATATTTTCCTATTATATATATTTAAATTGCAGATCTTTGCAGATAACTTAGAAAAGTTTGTCTTAGAAATATCCTAGAACTTCAATTATTTTCAAACGGAGGGAGTAGTTAAAGACAATACCACAGACCTAGGAAAACAGTGATTTGCATGTATGATGGTCGTAAGTAAATAGAAGCTGGTATGCTTATGTTATGCTTCTGAATACTCACACGGAATTCTATCTGCTCAATATTTGAAGCCGGAGCTTCCGCTACATCTTTTCCAAAAGATACCATTCTTCCAAAGTTCACAGGCTCTGGATTAACTTCGACAGGTTCCCCATGAACATCCTTAGAAACCTCTGAATCATTGGTCTTCCGCTTCTTGGATTTACACTCAAAACCATCTTCTGGAGACCAATCCAAACCTCCCCAAATAGTCTCACCACCTTTAGGGAGCATTGACATTGTTGAATCCCATGTACGGGTCATTCGCATCAAGTGGCGCAAGGTCTGAAGTCCAAGAAAATCAGAGTCCAGCATTTCTGGTGCAATAGCTCTGTACATGAATGACATAATATTTAGGCCTTATACCACCCACGGTAAATTTCTGTTAATCAAATAAGGAAAAGAATGGCAGGATACTATACCACCCACGGCAACAAATTTATGTTTCAAGTGAACCAGTAAGGTATATACTCAAAACAGTAACCATTTACAGTTCTAAAACTGAACAACGGCCATGCTAATACTTTACATGGTCCATCCATCAAAGTAGATTAATCCAGCAAGGTTACATAAGCTTGGAACTTGTATCTTGTTTGCAACAAAACACCTTATGCATGATAGTGTTGTGTGACTAACAAACGACCATTAGATGTGCGATGATAGGAGATTCATACTTGGGATCATGGACTGGCGTAACAATGAACAACATAATAACAATGAACAACATAATACAACCTATACTTTGGTATTAGTACGGTTGTAAAGAACATGGTAAGGATTCTGCAAATACAAAACCATCTTAACAGATGAATGGCACCACTAACAGAGAAATGCCTAGACATGTGCCGCATGATTACTTTAATTACTTAGAACAATTGATAAGGATACAAACAGAACACAGAATTGCTTAGACTGCTTACAACTATAACATGGGTGCAATCATCAGTTTAGACGCTATCAACTACCCAGCCTCAAAACAACTGAAACGACCAATACCAGCAGGTACTTCTCCATTGTGAAAAATAAGTCAGAACAATCATGTTTACTTGAAATTCACCTCAAAAGGTATCAAAACGGGAACCACTGTTATCAGATACTCCCTCCGTCCCAAAATAAGTGACTCAGCATTGTACTAACTTTGTCCTAAAGTTAGTACAAAGTTGAGTCACTTATTTTGGGACGGAGGGAGTAGTACATAATGATTTTATGTAATGCAACTTCAAACTTCTAAACTAGACCAAGTACTTCCGGCCACATGGTCCTTATCACAGAACACAGGTTAATCACTATGGTCATATCATACTATAGGTGTAACCATGCAGTCATGAATTCAACAATGACTTACAATCATTTATTACCATAGTTACAAATTAGCTATGCGCAAGTAAGACGTGAGAATAAAAGTATAGAGCTAGATGACTTGATGTCCTTGCCACTACAGGTTAAAGCACGCACAGTATCCTGTGGGCAACGTACAAGCATAATTCAGAATGTGCGTGGGCGTGGGCATGGGTGTGTGTTGAATTGTAATTCTATAACAAATAACATGATTTCAGTAGGCACATTAAACATCAGCTACCAAACTTTTATAACTTGAATTACCTAGCCACAGCAACATCTTTGGCTTCAGATGAGAAAAGCCCAGCAACAGCCTTTGGAACTCCTAAGAAAGGCCCACCAATGTTTGCTACAGCTTTGATGTGCTTTGCACACCAATCAGGACCACCACCACCACCCATGGGAGAAGGTGCTTCTACCCACTTCATAAAATGAAGAAAATAGAGAACTCCCATGGAATGTGGGATCACCACCGCCCTATTTCCACCATTAGTCGCTACCAAGAGCTCAATGTTACTCTTTATTCTGCTCAATGTTTGATCACGGGTCTGCAGATGGCAATTTAAATTAGAAACATGACAGAGCATCATATATCAGTAGCATTCACATAACGAAGAAAATATAGCTAATGATGCAATCTATGTCATACCTCAGTGTTCTGGAATGATAACCTCCAATCATAAGCAGCCATGTACATGTTCTTTTCTTCATATCCAATCCGAGCTAAATTGGCAATCAGGACTGCCCAAACAAAATAGCCAGGGACAAAATAGTCAGCTGCGACAAGGCCTGTGACCGGCCTAACTCTTATTCCTGGTTTATCTAATCCAGTTTCGTTGTCCAATGACATATGTTCAATCCAGCATAAAGGCCTGAAAAATGTTTCAAGAGGATGAAAGAGATTGCAAGCAGAAGCAGGTCAGTGCACAACTGTACCCAAAAGAATGCTCTAGCAAAATGAAGGAGACTAGTACAATAACCAACTTAGAGTATATGATAAGTAAGCTTTGATGACTGCAGGCAAAACATAAAGAGCACCTATTCTAGGCAAAAGCTCCTTCAGTAGAAAGAGTTGGAAAAAATAAACAATAAACTAAAAATCAAAAAGTAACAAACTCTGTAACATGTAACCTTAGCAGTAGTGACTGTAATACAGCATCAAATGAAGTATAACTCTCGGGTCAATCCATGTTACAGCGGGCAGTATAGCATCTAGCTTTGCATGGATATTTCAGTTTCAAGACTGAAGCTATGTCATAAGAGATTTAGACTCTGCTTCTATTTGTAAAATATCAACTTCATTCTTGGTAACAGGGTTCAGGATATTAAATTTGTTCAGACTGTAACATTTTAATGCAGGTATTTACAACAAAGTAAATACAATGCCATATACCATGTAACAGCTAATCCCACAAGAGATTGCTACAGTGCTGAACTTTTAATGTCATATATAGCACGATACACAAGCCCCTGAATGAGATTTCTAATTTCCCAAGGGAATGCAGGAATCGAAATTGAACGAAGAAACGAAACACTAAAAGACTACATTAATTAGTTTTCTAGCACATAAGTTTTAGGATTCAAATTAGGCTTTTCTCTAAACAAGATATTTTACTGTAGAATCTGAAGTTTTGCAAACAAGCAGAGCACCAAGATTACCACCCCTGCCAAAATGTGACTGTAAATAAAGGCAGTTACTTCAATGCAAAGTGAGTCATCTACTTTTCCTACATAGGGATAGCTCAACAACACAAGGCTTAGAAGGAATAGCCGGTATGCTGTTCAGGGATCACGTTATTACACTCACCAGAAAGTAGGCAACATCGACCTTTCCAGAAAAGCAGTATTTGAATAACAAATAATGAAACAGTCGGATATAAATATCTACTCCAAAAGGCATCCCATGACTACATCAAAAGCTTTATTTAACGCAAATTATAATTTCTTCTAAAGGACCTGAACACACATAATCTAGATTTCTCTTGTACAAGAATTTCCCTATATCAACATCCCCTCATAGCCAGTGGGGGACACAATGTTGCCTAGTTTTACAACATGTGCACTCCATGCAGCTCTCAAAGTCACATCTTGCCCACTCAAATCCTGCTCCCATGCTAGTAACAAAAACCAGCATTTCAAGGCAGCTGAAAGTGATTGTCACACCCAACATTTCATATAAATATACCAAGTACTTACACAATTAAACAGTACAAAACTAGCTTAAGAAACACAAATAAAGTTCAAATTACCAAGAATACTAATCCCTGCACCGTAACAAAACAACCATTGAGAAAGTAATAAAAACCATCCAAAATTGGAACCAACTTTCTATTGAGCACCTAAGTCCCAGTTCTTGACTGAGCACCTCGGCATTGAGGGATCATAGAGCCTGACCCAGATTTCAGAATATCTGGGACGAACCTCTAGTCCTACAGCTCAGATACGTTAATAAGATATAAAATAAATCTACGGAAAGGGCGTTAGAGAACACGAGGGAATGACAGCCTATGGAATCAGACTACTGTCCTGAAGTCCTAACTCTGCCAAAACAATTCCCAAAAGCTCGACAAACAACAAAGCAAGCCAAAAAGAATAACATGGGACTGATTCTATTAAAGGATCCTAGCGTCGATTACTAAAGCAGCCCTAATAACGATCAAACAAAGTAGAGACTTAACGGACACGCGACGGATGCGAATGCAACACCTAACAGGTAAGAAAGCGACCTCTTGTACACGTCGCCGAATGTGCCGCCCCAGAGGCGCTTCCGGAAGAGCCCCTCGGCGCAGTGGTGGCCCTCCCAGAGCTCGAGCCCTCCGGTGACGATCCCCGGCACGAAGATGACGGGGTGCTTGGCGTGCAGCCCCTCCTTCTGCAGCTTGACCCCGGGCGGGTCCGGGAGCGGGCCCGTGATGGCCTCCGTGACGTACTGCGGGAAGGAGGCCGGCATGGCGTTGTAGAGGAAGAGCAGCAGCCACCAGGAGGAGCAGACGCAGCCCACGAGCCAGCAGCAGCTGTCCACGCACGACCACTTGCCCTTGGCCCGCCTCCCGGCCTCCTTGGACGGCGGCGCGGAGGCGGAGGAGGACGGCTGCTCCTGCGCCAGCTTCTTCCCCTTGTCCTTGTCCTTGTCGTCGTGGTCGGAGCCATTGCTGTCGTCGCCCGGCGAGGGCGGCGGCGGCGACTGCTGCTGCCTCCGCCTCCGTAGGAGCGACATGGCGCGCGCGGGCGGGCGAATGGGATCGGTGGGCGGTGCGGGGCGGGGCGGGGCTACCTGCGCGGGCGCACTCGCATCGCCGGCGGTGGCCGGGAGGGGGCCTGGCCCGCGAAACCCTAAGCCGGCGGCGGGGCCCAAGGAGGCGGAGGGGGCGAGGTCGGGAGGGGCGGGGCGGCCTCGCGGGGCTAGCGTTTGTGAGGTCGGGAGAGGGAGGAGGCTCGAGGCCGTAGGCGACCGTCGCGCCGCACCGGAGCGATCCCTGCGCCCGATGTACGTGCGCCGAGCTGGCCACGAGTGCCTGCTGACGTGGGCCCGGCGGCACGGGACGGGTCTGTGGTTCGTGAAGACGCGGTGCGGGTGAGGTGAGGTGGTGGGGGCGGAGTTCGCCTGCCTCTATTGATTGGAACATGTGCGGGGCCCACGGGTGGCGGTCAAGGACGGGGACGGTGAAGTGGGGCCAGCGTAGCTTTGCACAAATGATAATGGCGAACCAACCATAGCAGAACCTCGCCAAAACGTGATCTTTCTGGGGTTTTTTTTTACAGTAAAACGTAATCTTTCGGTTGGCACGGTTTTTCTTTTTTCCGTTTACATTCAAGGTGCAGAGCACGATCCATTCTCATGTAATAATGGGCTTGAAATAATTTAAATTCCTCTGAATATATTCAAGTTCAAGTATCTATTTTTGATAAATATTACTAGTTGCAAATTTTAAGGTTTGGCCTCGTCTTGTCTAGAACGGTGGCTTTAACAAGACGCGAGGGACATCTGGACAGCATGAAGAAAAGCTTTTACTGGAGATGTTACATTTAAGTTTTTCTAAAGCTAGCACGTTATCAATTGGCATGTCCAATCATCCACTGGCTTGTGTTCTTCTTGTAAATATTTCTATCGTCCTTAAAATCCCATGCACCTTGCTTTGCTAATGATCCTAGCAAGATCGTCCTTCTTCTGCCATGATGGTTGCCCTTCTCTGTGTTGGCGGTAAATAGAATGGTTGTACGATTCTATGTTCACTCGGTGACATCTCATTGCCCTTGTCGCTCCCCTGGCACGCCTATTCTTCTGTCATAATGGTCATCCTTCTCTCTGTTGGCATTCTTTCGTCATAATGGGCGTCCTTCCCTTCGTTGGCGGTAAATCGAATGGTTGTATGATTCCATGTTCATTAGGTGACATCTCATTGCCCTTGCCATTCCCCTAGCACGCCTACCCCAAGGAACCTATCATTATGGTGCAATTAGGTGGCGAGCAACCACGCCATGCACCATGACGATTTCAGATTGTGTTATGAGTGCTGATTATGGTACATGACCGCGACTGAAACTCCCGTCATGAGACGTCGTCGCATTTCAGCATGCATGCATCATTCGTTTGTTCTATATGGATAGTCAGTTTCAACACGTATGTCGGTCATCCAACAACATCCATATGCCCTCGTATGCATTTTTGTTCCTCGACGGCAATAGCAAAGACAATGATTTCATGTCCTAGCATGTGCAGTCCCACTCGAACATCATGCTCCTGCAGACCCGCATCTACATAGTGGTGGGGAATGGGCACCGGATCAAGTAGATGGCCTTCACAATGTGCTTGTATCGTGTCAACCTTAACATCCGGAGTATAACACATACTTTGTTAAAATTCTTTAAATAGAAACCCGTCCTCGTTCTACATATCCGGCTGGAGTTTGGTTTATTTTTCTTTGAGTCAATTACACCACTGATGCCATAACTTGGCATGAAAAGTCAGTTTAATGCTAAAACTTGTGGTGTGCATTGAAATGGTGCAAATTATGTTTCTATACAAACAAGGTCCTGCTTAGGCGCGCCAACATGGCAACTGGACGGCAAAAAGGGTGTGTGGCCTGCTATTTTGCAGAAAAAAAACTCAAATGTTTTTCTCATGAAAAAGCCCCTGCCACGGCCACAAGGGTCCACTTGTCAGTGCCGCAAAATAATTAAAAAATAGCTGCCGCAGGGATGAACACTTTTATATACTACATGAATATTTTGCAAAACTGTGAACATTTTAAAACTTATAAAAGTATTTGTTAAAATATATGAAAAATAAACACTTTCTTAAAGCATGAAAAGTTTTATATATTACACTAATATATTTTTTAAACTTTGAACAATTTTAAACTTAAGCATTTATTGAATATATGTTTTATTCTATATGCGAATTATTACATGAAAAAATTGGTAATTTTTAATTTAATTACATGGTTAAATGTTAAATTAATACGGGTTATTTTACAATGTAATTTATTTATTTATATGTACATTATTTATAATGGAGGATTACTAATTACATACATTATACAAATTTATAAAAAACAGTGCAAAATAGGCTGTAGGGACTGTATCCAACTTAGAGTTAAAAGAATATATAGTTGCGGTATCTGATTATAACGTGAAAAGCTATTGTGATCAGGTGGTTGCCTGAGCGCAGCTTTTTTCAATTATTTCTGTCACGCTGACGAGTGGATCCTTGCGTCCGCGGCAGGTGCTTTTTTGTGAGAAAAAGATTCTGAGGTTTTATTGCAAAATAGCATGCACACGTCCTCTTTATCGCCTAGACACTAACAGTGGGTCCTGTGCCATGTTGGCGTGGCTAATCAGCATCGTATTCGTATAGAAACATAATTTACACCGTATATGCACGTTAAAACCAAGTTACGGCATCAATTTAATGTATGCTGCAAGTTTTAGCACTAAACCGACTTTTCGCGTAAAATTGTGGCACCACTGGTGTAATTGACTCCTTTTCTTTTCGTGTCATTCTGAATCTAGCAGCAACTTACCTCCAGGACACTACAAGCAACTGCATCAAAGTGTCGTAAGATTCTTTCTAGCATGGTGGTGAGAGAACATAAGCATTTTTCTTTCGCGGGGGAAGATAAGCATTTCTTTACGGAGAGATTCTTTGGTAGGAGTCTGTGGTGTACGCAGGGAACTAAAATAAAGTATTGCTAGAATCCTGTCTGTTTTGCTCAGGGAAAAGATGTTGGGTGTCGGATCACAGCGGCGTCGGCGTCGGCAGTGGGCCCTTTAACGTTGATCCTAGTCCTGGAATGATTAAGCGATACTCTGCTCTGTTCTTATGAGCGACGCTGACACAATTGTCCGGAATAAATTCGCTATGGGTTGAGCCGACCGCAGTTGCATCTGGAGTTATTTTTCTCCGCTCACTACTACGGAGCAGGAGTAGATCAGTATGGAAAGCTTTTTTTTGTCATCCACATCAGTACCATCAATTCAACCTGCAGCGAAAATGTGCAATATGTCGCTCGAGGAAACTGCTGCAGTGATCGTTGTGCATCAGCCCAACTCGAGAGAAGGGGAAAAAAAGGAAGGCCCGCTCTCCGCCCCTAACAAACAATTGCACCTACCACCGGCCCACGCTTCGTTGAGGTCGGGGAGGAGCCCAGGCCCACAACCACTTCGTTGTCCCCTAAAAAAAGAACTTGTTTGCCACGCCGACCGACCCGTACATGCTCTTAAGTTGTACTAGTATAAATCACGCCGCATGTGTTGTGCCTCGTCTACTTTTGGCTGATCATCAAATCCATCGCGTATGCTTCTAAGGGGGTGTTTGGTTACAGGGACTTATTGATGTAGGAACTTAAATAAATCCCTTTAAGTCTCATCTAAACCAAACATGAGGGATTTATAGGGACTTAAAGTGGGCATTTGGAACTTATGAAATAACACTCTCAAGGAGGGACTTATAGGGACTTATAATTGTAATATGGTCTTTTAGTCCATGTTAAGTCCCAGGAACCAAACAAGTAGGAACTTATTAGGGACTTGGGACTTATAAGTTGGGACTAAAAAAAGTCCTAGGACTTATGAACCAAACAGGGCCTTAGTTCTTATCACGCCGCAAGGCTAGCTGCTTTGCTTTTGATCACATGCATGCAGAGGCCTGAGGTGATGATCACCCTCGGTGTTACGTGCACCCGTAGCTGCAGACACGAAAGCCAAAAGTAATCTTAAGTAAGACGAGAAAAGGGTTCGCCTAGTTTTGTTTAGCTCCAGTGGAGCAGCTGCAGCGGAGTGGAGCAGCTGGGCACTAGCACAGCAACCCCACCCGGGAAAAGAACGGCTTAACTATACTGGCTAAGCACAGGCGATCAATCAGTGGCGGCGTATTGATTTGTCACCACCGGGGGAGGAGCCAAAAGGGGCCTGGTTGGTTGGGGGACAGGCCGCGCCCCCACCCCATGTGCCGCCGTCGACCGGCCTCGCGCGCACGGGCCTATCCCACCCCGCTCTGCGGCAGCGGAACGGCGCCGCGTTTACGGCCGCGCGCCGGACGGCGGGGCCGATGGCGACGGGCGGCGCGCCCAGCGCGTGGCTAGCTGTGGGCCGTGGGCGATCCTGGCTTTCGTGGCCGTGTACCGGAAAGGCGGGGCGCGATGATGGAGCGCGCTCGAGTGGGCGTGGTGGACGCCGTGGGGTGGACGTGCGATGCCGGGCGCGCGCGCGGCGTGGTCGCTACATGCGCATGCATGCGGCCAGGGGCGCACGGCCGTCCTTGGCGCGCGCACGGCGTGGGGAGCGCGTCCACCGCACCACTATTCACTGCTCGTGCCGTGGCGCGTGCATGCTGGGGCACGGAGGGTGTGTGGGATGCGCTGCGACGCGCCCGGAGGCCGTAGGCTGTGGCCGAACGTGCTGGTTTCTCACTGTCATGGTATAGCGGATAGATTCTCTTCAGAGACAGCAGTTTTTTATTTTGCGGGAGTTCGGATGACGCCTACAATTAGCGCTTTTTTTTATAACTCCGCTCTCCGGATTTTATTCATTCAGCGGTAGCAAATCCGAGTGCACAACGCATCTCAGAAAACCAGGGATTACATTAGAGTATGTAGCAACATTCTCTATAGCTAAAGCTTCCTTAGCACAAGTATGGGCAACAGAATTCACTAGGCGGCTAGGATAACGAAAGCTGAAATCCTGTGAAAAATGGGCAGCTCCTCCTGCATCTCTTGGAAGATATGGAACCCCTTCGATTTGCCTCTCAGTCTACCTTCCCATAGCTGAACAACATTGAGGCAATATGTCTCCACTATCACATGCTGATAGTTCTTCTCCCTGGCAAGCAAGATAGCATCTCTGCAAGCCAATATTTTCAATGTTAGGGGATCAACCACCCCTTGGTAGCCAGTGCACCGCGACACTAGTAGTCCGCCGTCGCTGTTTCGGGCAACTACGCCGGTGCCGCCTTTTGCACTAGCCGTGTCAACTGCGCCATCGACATTCATGTTGACAATCCCGGCCATCGGCGCCTCCCATCGCTGCTGCCCATTGACAGCAGGTCTATGTGTCGTAGTGGGAAGCTCCAACGTCCCCACAATTTCTGAAATAATCTCCATGGACCCGCTTCGGTTGGTATCTTTCTTCATGGTGAGTGAACCTGTTCCGACTGCTCCAAATAGCCCACATCGCCGTAATGCCAATAGCTGCATCCCTCTTTGGCACCAAACTAGCATCAAGAAAATCAGTGGCCCAAGTGTTTGGATGGAGTCGGGGCTTCTTTATACCAAATACTCCCACACACCCTCCGTCCGGAAATACTTGTCTTAGAAATGGATAAAAATTGATGTATCTAAAACTAAAATAGGTCTAGATACATCCATTTCTATGACAAGTATTTTCGGACGGAGGGAGTACTGTTTCTGCTTCCATCCAAAACAACTTGGCGTGATCACATGTTAACAAGCAGTGAAAGAGACTTTCATCTCCATGTCCGCACATCGGGCAGACTGCGTAATCGCTCACATGTCGTCGTTGCAGTTCCTGCATGCAGGGTAGCATATTTTTCACAACCCGCCACCAAAAGACCCGGATCTTCGGCAACACTTGTAGCTTCCAGAGCTCCTTCCACGTGTGATCAGCCCCCTTAGAACTGCCCTCCCTGGCCTGCAAGTTTTGTTTTCTATCCATTGTCTCTCGATAGGCTGATCTTACACTGAAAGCACCGGATTTCTCCCACGCCCACGCCCAAATATCCTCTCCACCCCATCTAGGTCTCGGCATTGCCAGTATAGCTTCAGCATCTGGTGGCAGGAATACTTGACGTACTATCTCCTCGTCCCACTTCCCAGTATCCGGATCCAACAGATCACCGACCAGCTGAACCAGGTTATCAGTGAGCCTCCCTATTGGGCGCATGGATCTTATGCCCTCAATCCAATTGTCATGCCATATCTCTGTCTTCGTTCCATCTCCAATACGGCGAATGAGCCCGGTCTTCAGTATCTCACACCCACATATAATTGCCTTCCAAGTTCGAGAGGCACTTGCGGGGCAGTTAGCAGAAAGGAACTCACCATCGGGATAGTACCGCCCTTTCAATACCCTCACACACAAGCTGTTAGGATATTCCAACAGTCTCCAAGCTTGTTTGGCCAACATTGCATCATTGAATACTTCCATATCCCTAAATCCCATGCCACCCTTGGACTTTGGGATTGCCATTTTCCCCAAGCTTGCCAATGCATTCCTCTTTTGTCAAGTGATCCAGCCCACCAATATTTAGACATAGTCTTAATGAGTTTCTTGCACATACCTTTTGTGAGTTTGAAACAACTCATGGAGTAGGTCGGTAGCGCTTGTACCACTGATTTCAAGAGGACTTCTCTAGCTGCACACGATGCCAACCGTTCACACCATCCTTGTACCTTCCCTCTAGCTCTCTCATTGAGATGCTCAAAATGTTGCTCCGTCAATCTGCCCACGGCCGTAGGGAGGCCAAGATATTTCTCTGTGAGTGCTTCCCGTTGGATGTTCAGTATGTTCTTCACTCCTCTTCTATTATAAGCACCACAATTCGGACTAAAAAAACCCAAACTTTTTGCAAAATTGGCACTCTGACCAGAACCACTAGAGTAGTCTTGAAGAATGGAGTTTAATCTCATAGCACTCCTGTGATCTAACTTCATGAAAATCAAACAATCGTCAGCAAAAAGCAAGTGGGATATCCATGGAGCTCTTGTACTGACTTGAATTCCTCTATCAATCCAGCCACCATCATAGTTTTTTAGCATATAAGATAATCCTTCACCACACCGCAGGAACAAGTATGGGGAGATTGTATCCCCCTGCCTTAAACCTCTTGTAGGCCTGAATGAGGGTAATAACTCCCCATTTACCTTCACCTGAAAACTCATTGTGGAGACACACCGCATAACCAACGATATCCAGGCTTCCTCAAAGCCTAGCTGCTGCATCATACCCTGCAGATAAATCCACTCAACACGGTCATATGCCTTCATCATGTCAATCTTCACAGCAAAATAGCCCTGCTTCCCTTTCTTCCTCTTCATCGAGTGAACGCACTCATAAGCAGTTAGCACATTGTCTGTAATTAGCCTTCCAGGAACGAAGGCACTCTGCTCTTCTGCAATCAGTTCATCTAAGATCTCCTTCAACCGGTTAGCTAGAACTTTAGAACAGATCTTGTAAATGACATTGCAAAGAGAAATTGGTCTATACTGGGTAATATTTTGAGGATTCTTTACTTTTGGTATAAGTACAATTACCGTTTTATTCACTACCTCCGGCATATAGCCACCATTTGAGAAACCAAGAACCGTGGACATCACATCCTCCTTGATGAGCTCCTAATGGCGTTGGTAAAACCCGGCATTGAAGCCATCCACACCTGGTGCTTTGGAGGGGCCCATTGAGAATAGCGCAGCCCTGACTTCCTCCACTGAAAAAGGACGGAGGAGCCTAGCATTCATCTGGTCATTCACCATTGCAGGTACATGGTGCAACACTGCATCAATATTTGTGTCATCTTGGGCCTGATACAGCCCCTCATAAAATTTCTGCACTTCAGCATTGATCTCTTCCTTCTGCACACACAAAGATCCATCTGCAGCTTGTAGACATGTGATTCTATTCTAACTTCGCCTTGCGGATGCTTGGGCATGAAAGAAACCCGTATTGCAGTCACCAGCTTTCAGCCACCCAATCCTTGATCGTTGCCTTGCCATGATCTCTTGCTTATGAAGCAGATCTGAAAGTTGTCTGGCAAGTTCTCGCTCCCTAGAAGAGGGACCACGAAACAGGGAACCTTTCCTCTCTTTCTCATATTCTCTACGGATTTTCTTGATTCTGCATTTGATGTCACCAAACTTCTTATCTTTCCAACTAGTCAGACTCCCTTGCATTTGCATTAAGGCCTCATTTAGCCCCAGCAATCCTTCCCTGCCTGCGCCATTACGCCAAGCTGTTGTCACTTCCTCCTCATAAGATTCCTCCTTATGCCAAGCGTCTTCATACCTAAAGAGTTTCGCTCCCGGACTCTCCTGCCCGCTCAGCGAGTGGACCCGTGCCATGAGCATACAGTGGTCCGATCTGGGAGACCATACATGGCGTACAAAGGTGCCTGCATACATACGCATCATCTCGGGATCGGTGAGAAACCGGTCCAATCTAACCTTTACATTAGCTTGGCCGTCTTGCATATTATCCCACGTAAACAGCGTCCCTTGGAACCCTGATGTCTACCACACAACCTTCTTCTTGTAGACGTTGTTGGGCCTCCAAGTGCAGAGGCTTGTAGGACAGTAGCAAATTTCCCTCAAGTGGATGACCTAAGGTTTATCAATCCGTGGGAGGCGTAGGATGAAGATGGTCTCTCTCAAGCAACCCTGCAACCAAATAACAAAGAGTCTCTTGTGTCCCCAACACACCCAATACAATGGTAAATTGTATAGGTGCACTAGTTCGGCGAAGAGAGGGTGATACAAGTGCAATATGGATGGTAGATATAGGTTTTGTAATCTGAAAAATATATAAACAGCAAGGTAACTAGTAACAAAAGTGAGTGTAAACGGTATTGCAATGCTAGGAAACAAGGCCTAGGGTTCATACTTTCACTAGTGCAAGTTCTCTCAACAATAATAACATATTTGGATCATATAGCTATCCCTCAACATGCAACAAAGAGTCACTCCAAAGTCACTAATAGCGACAAACGAAGAGATTATTGTAGGGTACGAAACCACCTCAAAGTCCTTTCTGATCGATCTATTCAAGAGTCCGTAGTAAAATAGCACGAAGCTATTCTTTCCGTTCGATCTATCCTAGAGTTCGTACTAGAATAACACCTTAAGACACAAATCAACCAAAACCCTAATGTCACCTAGATACTCCAATGTCACCACAACTATCCGTGGGTATGATTATACGATATGCATCACACAATCTCAGATTCATCTATTCAACCAACACAAAGAACTTCAAAGAGTGCCCCAAAGTTTCTACCGGAGAGTCAAGACAAAAACGTGTGCCAACCCCTATGCATAGATTCCCAAGGTCACGGAACCCGCAAGTTGATCACCAAAACATATATCAAGTGAATCAATAGAATACCCCATTGTCACCACGGGTATCCCACGCAAGACATACATCAAGTGTTCTCAAATCCTTAAAGACTCAATCCGATAAGATAAATTCAAAGGGAAAACTCAATCCATTACAAGAGAGTAGAGGGGGAGAAACATCATAAGATCCAACTATAATAGCAAAGCTCACGATACATCAAGATCGTGCCGAATCAAGAACACGGGAGAGAGAGATCAAACACATAGCTACTGGTACATATCCTCAGCCCCGAGGGTGAACTACTCCCTCCTCGTCATGGAGAGCGTCGGGATGATGAAGATGGCCACCGGTGAGGGATCCCCCTCAGGCAGGGTGTCGGAACAGGGTCCCGATTGGTTTTTGGTGGCTACAGAGGTTTGCGGCGGCGGAACTCCTGATCTAGGTTATTTTCTGGAGGTTTCTGTATTTATAGGAATTTTTGGCATAGGTCTCACGTCAGGGGGGTCTCCGAGTCGTCCACGAGATAGGAGGACGCGCCCAGGGGGTAGGGCGCGCCCCCCACCCTCGTGGACGACCCGGGACTCTTCTGGCCCAACTCTTTTACTCCGGGGGCATCTTTTGGTCCGTAAAAAATCA
The DNA here is from genome assembly GCF_018294505.1 of Triticum aestivum. Lineage (NCBI taxonomy): Eukaryota > Viridiplantae > Streptophyta > Magnoliopsida > Poales > Poaceae > Triticum > Triticum aestivum. The sequence continues at coordinate 325,917,903 of NC_057808.1, read as the reverse complement.
TCAAAAATTGGCATGTCAATTGGACTCCGTTTTGTTGGGGAACGTAATAATTTCAAAAAAAATCCTACGCACACGCAAGATCATGGTGATGCATAGCAACGAGTGGGGAGAGTGTTGTCCACGTACCCTCGTAGACCGAAAGCGGAAGCGTTAGCACAACGCGGTTGATGTAGTCGTACGTCTTCACGATCCGCCCGATCCAAGTACCGAACGCACGGCACCTCCGAGTTCAGCACACGTTCAGCTCGATGACGTCCCACGAACTCCGATCCAGCAGAGCTTCGAGGGAGAGTTCCGTCAGCACGACGGCGTGATGACGGTGATGATGTTGCTACCGACACAGGGCTTCGCCTAAGCACCGCTATGATATGACCGAGGTGGAATATGGTGGAGGGGGGCACCGCACACGGCTGGGAGAGATCAACAGATCAACTTGTGTGTCTATGGGGTGCCTCCTGGCCACGTATATAAAGGAGTGGAGGAGGGGGAGAGGGCCGACCCCTATGGCGCGCCCTGGAGGAGTCCTACTCCCACCGGGAGTAGGATTCCTCCCCTTCCAAGTAGTAGGAGTAGGAGACAAGGAAGGGGAAGAGGGAAGAGAAGGAAGGAGGGGGCGCCGCCTCTCCCCCTAGTCCAATTCGGACTAGTTAGTGGGGGCACGCGGCCTGCCTCTCTCTCTCCCCTAAAGCCCAATAAGGCCCATATACTTCTTCCCCGTAATCCCGTAACTCCCCGGTACTCCGAAAAATACCCGAACCACTCGGAACCTTTCCGATGTCCGAATATAGTCGTCTAATATATCGATCTTTACGTCTCGACCATTTAGAGACTCCTTGTCATGTCCCTGATCTCATCCGGGACTCTGAACTACCTTCGGTACATCAAATCACATAAACTCATAATACAAATCGTCACCGAACGTTAAGCGTGCGGACCCTACGGGTTCAAGAACTATGTAGACATGACCGAGACACGTCTCCGGTCAATAACCAATAGCGGAACCTGGATGCTCATATTGGCTCCCACATATTCTACGGAGATCTTTATCGGTCAAACCGCATAACAACATACGTTGTTCCCTTTGTCATCGGTATGTTACTTGCCCGAGATTCGATCGTCGGTATCTCAATACCTAGTTCAATCTCGTTACCGGCAAGTCTCTTTACTCGTTCCGTAATGCATCATCCCGCAACTAACTCATTAGTCACATTGCTTGCAAGGCTTATAGTGATGTGCATTACCGAGAGGGCCCAGAGATACCTCTCCGACAATCGGAGTGACAAATCCTAATCTCGAAATACGCCAACTCAACAAGTACCTTCGGAGACACCTGTAGAGCACCTTTATAATCACCCAGTTACGTTGTGATGTTTGGTAGCACACAAAGTGTTCCTCCGGTAAACGGGAGTTTCATAATCTCATAGTCATAGGAACATGTATAAGTCATGAAGAAAGCAATAGCAACATACTAAACGATCAAGTGCTAAGCTAACGGAATGGGTCAAGTCAATCACATCATTCTCCTAATGATGTGATCCCGTTAATCAAATGACAACTCATGTCTATGGTTAGGAAACTTAACCATCTTTGATTAACGAGCTAGTCAAGTAGAGGCATACTAGTGACACTATGTTTGTCTATGTATTCACACATGTATTATGTTTCCGGTTAATACAATTCTAGCATGAATAATAAACATTTATCATGAAATAAGGAAATAAATAATAACTTTAGTATTGCCTCTAGGGCATATTTCCTTCACGCTTGATATTCCTTTTCTGCGATACTCAAAAACAAGGAAAAAACAGAAACTGGCACTGGGCTCTAGGTTAATAGGTTAGTCCCAAAAATCATATAAAATAGCATATAAAACATCCTAGATGGATAATATAATAGCATGGAACAATCAAAAATTATAGATACGTTGGAGACGTATCAAGCATCCCCAAGCTTAATTCGAGCTCGTCCTCGAGTAGGTAAATGATAAAAACAGAATTTTTGATGTGGAATGCTACCTAACATATTTATCAATGTAACACTCTTTATTGTGGCATGAATTTTCATATCCGAAAGATTCAAGACAAAAGTTTATATTGACATAAAAATAATAATACTTCAAGCATACTAACCAAGCAATTATGTCTTATCAAAATAACATAGCCAAAGAAAGATCATCCCTACAAAATCATATAGTTTGGCCATGCTTCATTTTTGTCACACAAAATGCTCTCATCATGCACAACCCCGATGACAAGCCAAGCAATTGTTTCATACTTTAGTATTCTCAAACCTTTTCAACTTTTCACGCAATACATGAGCGTGAGCCATGGACATAGCACTATGGGTGGAATAGAATATGATGATGGGGGTTGTGTGGAGAAGACAAAAAAGGAGAAAGTCTCACATCGACGCGGCTAATCAACGGGCTATGGAGATGCCCATCAATTGATGTCAATGCGAGGAGTAGGGATTGCCATGCAATGGATGCACTAGAGCTATAAATGTATGAAAGCTCAACAAAAGAAACTAAGTGGGTGTGCATCCAACTTGCTTGCTCATGAAGACCTAGGGCATTTGAGGAAGGCCATTGTTGGAATATACAAGCCAAGTTCTATAATGAAAAATTCCCACTAGTATATGAAAGTGACAAAAGAAGAGACTCTCTATCATGAAGATCATGGTGCTACTTTGAAGCACAAGTGTGGAAAAAGGATAGTAGCATTGCCCCTTCTCTCTTTTTTCTCATTTTTTGGGCCTTCTCTTTTTTTATTTGGCCTTTCTCTTTTTTTTGGTCTTTCTCTTTTTTTATTTGGCCTTTCTCTTTTTTTCCTCACACGGGACAATGCTCTAATAATGATGATCATCACACTTCTATTTATTTACAACTCAAGGATCACAACTCGATACTAGAACAAAATATAACTCTATATGACTGCCTCCGGTGGTGTATCGGGATGGGCAATGAATCAAGAGTGACATGTATGAAAAATTATGCATGGTGGCCTTGCCACAAATACGATGTCAACTACATGATCATGCAAGGCAATATGACAATGATGAAGCGTGTCATAATAAACGGAACGATGGAAAGTTGCATGGCAATATATCTCGTAATGGCTATGGAAATGCCATAATAGGTAGGTATGGTGGCTGTTTTGAGGAAGATATAAGGAGGCTTATGTGTGATAGAGCGTATCATATCACGGGGTTTGGATGCACCGGCAAAGTTTGCACCAACTCTCGAGGTGAGAAAGGGCAATGCACGGTACCGAAGAGGCTAGCAATGATGGAAGGGTGAGAGTGCGTATAATCCATGGACTCAACATTAGTCATAAAGAACTCACATACTTATTTCAAAAATCTACAAATCATCGAAACCAAGCACTACGTGCATGCTCTTAGGGGGATAGATTGGTAGAAAAAGACCATCGCTCGTCCCCGACCGCCACTCATAAGGAAGGCAATCAAAGAAACACCTCATGCTTCAAATTTGTCACACAACGGTTACCATACGTGCATGCTACGGGACTTGCGAACCTCAACACAAGTATTTCTCAAATTCACAATTACTCAACTAGCAAGACTCTAATATCACCATCTTCATATCTCAAAACAATTATCAAGTATCAAACTTCTCATAGTATTTAATGCACTCTATATGGAAGTTTTTATTATACCCATCTTGGATGCCCATCATATTAGGACTAATTTTATAACCAAAGCAAATTACCATGTTGTTCTAAAGACTCTCAAAATAATATAAGTGAAGCATGAGAGTTCATCTATTTCTTCAAAATAAAACCACCGCCGCGCTCTAAAAAGATATAAGTGAAGCACTAGAGCAAACAACAAACTACTCCAAAAGATATAAGTGAAGATCAACGAGTAACTGAATAATTATGCAACTATGTGAAGACTCTCTAATATTTAAGAATTTCAGATCTTGGTATTTTATTCAAACAGCAAGAAAAACAAAAGAAAACAAAATGACGCTCCAAGCAAAACACATATCATGTGGTGAATAAAAATATAGCTCCAAGTAAAGTTACCGATGAACGAAGACGAAGAGGGGATGCCATCCGGGGCATCCCCAAGCTTAGGCTCTTGGTTTTCCTTGAATATTACCTTGGGGTGCCTTGGGCATCCCCAAGATTAGGCTCTTGCCACTCCTTATTCCATAGTCCATCGAATCTTTACCCAAAACTTGAAAACTTCACAACAGAAAACTTAATAGAAAACTCGTAAGCTCCGTTAGTATAAGAAAATAAATCACCACTTAGGTACTGTTGTGAACTCATTCTAAATTCATATTTATGTAATATCTACTGTATTCCAACTTCTCTATGGTTCATACCCTCCGATACTACTCATAGATTCGTCAAAATAAGCAAACAACACAATGAAAACAAAATCTGTCAAAAACAGAACAGTCTGTAGTAATCTGTATCATTCGAATACTTCTGTAACTCCAAAAATCCTACCAAATTAGGAAAACCTGACCAATTTGTGTACCAATCCAGATAAAAAAGAATCAGATCAAAAGCACGTTTCTGTGAATTATCAAAACTAATTTACTGGGTGCAAAAGTTTCTGATTTTCAGCAGGATCAACACAACTATTACCGTAAGCTATCCTAAAGGTTCTACTTGGCACTTTATTGAAACAAAAGATATAAAACATGATTACTACAGTAGCATAATCATGTGAACACACAAAAACAGTAAAGGTAAATATTGGGTTGTCTCCCAACAAGCGCTTTTCTTTATTGCCTTTTTAGCTAGGCATGATGATTTCAATGATGCTCACATAAAAGATAAGATTTGAAGCACAAAGAGAGCATCATGAAGCATATGACAAGCACATTTAAGCCTAACCCACTTCCTATGCATAGGGATTTTGTGAGAAAACAACTTATGGGAACAAGAATCAACTTGCATAGGAAGGCAAAACAAGCATAACTTTGAAAACTTTAAGCACATAGAGAGGAAAGTTGATATTATTGCAATTCCTACAAGCATATATTCCTCCCTCATAATAATTTTCAGTAGCATCATGAATGAATTCAACAATATAACTATCACATAAAGCATTCTTTTCATGAGCCACAAGCATAGAATTTTTATTACTCTCCACATAAGCAAATTTCTTCTTATGAATAGTAGTGGGGGCAAACTCAACAAAATAACTATCATGTGAGGCATAATCCAACTGAAAATTAAAATCACGCTGACAAGTTTCATGGTCATCATTAATCTTTATAGCATGCATGTCATCACAATAATCATCATAGATAGCAACTTTGTTCTCATAATCAATTGGAACCTCTTCCGAAATAGTGGATTCATCACTAAATAAAGTCATGACCTCTCCAAATCCACTTTCATAATTATCACATTAAGATTCAACACCCTCCAAAATAGTGGGATCATTACTTCCTAAAGTTGACACTCTTCCAAACCCACTTTCATCAATATAATCATCATATATAGGAGGGATGCTATCATCATAATAAATTTGCTCATCAAAACTTGGGGGACAAAAAATATCATCTTCGTCAAACATAGCACCCCCCAGCTTGTGGCTCTGCATATCATTAGCATCATGGGTATTCAAAGAATTCATACTAACAAAATTGCAATCATTCTCATCATTCACATATTTTATGCCAAGCATTCTATGTAATTCTTCTTCTAGTACTTGAGCACAATTTTCCTTCCCATCATTTTCACGAAAGACATTAAAAAGATGAAGCATATGAGGCAACCTTAATTCCATTTTTTTGTAGTTTTCTTTTATAGACTAAACTAGTGATAAAACAAGAAACAAAAAGATTCGATTGCAAGATCTAAAGATATACCTTCAAGCACTCACCTCCCCGGCAACGGCGCTAGAAATTGCTTGATGTCTATGTTGGGGAACGTAGTAATTTCAAAAAAAATCCTACGCACATGCAAGATTATGGTGATGCATAGCAACGAGAGGGGAGAGTGTGTCCACGTACCCTCGTAGACCGAAAGCGGAAGCGTTAGCACAATGCGGTTGATGTAGTCGTACGTCTTCACGATCCGACCGATCAAGTACCGAACGTACGGCACCTCCGAGTTCAGCACACGTTTAGCTTGATAACGTCCCTCGAACTCCGATCCAGCCGAGCTTTGAGGGAGAGTTCCGTCAGCACGACGGCGTGGTGATGATGATGATGTTCTACCGACGCAGGGCTTCGCCTAAGCACCGCTACGATATTATCGAGGTGGATTATGGTGGAGGGGGCACCGCACACGGCTAAGAGATCAAGAGATAAATTGTTGTGTCTTTGGGGCGCCCCCTGCCCCCGTATAAAGGAGCAAGGGGGGAGAGGCGGCCGGCTAGGAGGAGGCGCGCCAGGAGGAGTCCTACTCCCATCGGGAGTAGGACTCCCTCCTTTCCTAGTTGGAGTAGGAGAAGGGGGAAGGAGGAGGGAGAGAGGAAGGAAAGGGGGGCGCCGCCCCCCCTCCTTGTCCAATTCGGACTAGAGGGGGAGGGGGCGTGCGACCTGCCCTGGCCGCCCCTCCTCTTCTCCACTAAGGCCCATGTAGGCCCATTACCCCCCCCCCCGGGGGGGGGGGGGTTCCGGTAACACCCGGTACTCCGATAAAATCCCGATTTCACCCGGAACACTTCCGATATCCAAACATAGGCTTCCAATATATCAATCTTTATATCTCGACCATTTCGAGACTCCTCGTCATGTCCGTGATCACATACGGGACTCTGAACTATCTTCGGTACATCAAAACACATAAACTCATAATATAACTGTCATCAAACTTTAAGCGTGCAGACCCTACGGGTTCGAGAACTATGTAGACATGACGGAGACACGTTTCCGGTCAATAACCAATAGCGGAACCTGGATGCTCATATTGGCTCCCACATATTCTACGAAGATCTTTATCGGTCAAACCGCATAACAACATACATTGTTCCCTTTGTCATCGGTATGTTACTTGCCCGAGATTCGATCGTCGGTATCTCAATACCTAGTTCAATCTCGTTACCGGCAAGTCTCTTTACTCGTTCCGTAATACATCATTCCGCAACTAACTCATTAGTTGCAATGCTTGCAAGGCTTATAGTGATGTGCATTACCGAGTGGGCCCAGAGATACCTCTCCGACAATCAGAGTGACAAATCCTAATCTCGAAATACGCCAACCCAACAAGTACCTTCGGAGACACGTGTAGAGCACCTTTATAATCACCCAGTTACGTTGTGACGTTTGGTAGCACACAAAGTGTTCCTCCGGTAAACGGGAGTTGCATAATCTCATAGTCATAGGAACATGTATAAGTCATGAAGAAAGCAATAGAAGAATACTAAACGATCGAGTGCTAAGCTAACGGAATGGGTCAAGTCAATCACATCATTCTCCTAATGATGTGATCCCGTTAATCAAATGAAAACTCATGTCAATGGTTAGGAAACATAACCATCTTTGATTAACGAGCTAGTCTAGTAGAGGCATACTAGTGACACTTTGTTTGTCTATGTATTCACACAAGTATTATGTTTCCGGTTAATACAATTCTAGCATGAATAATAAACATTTATCATGATATAAGGAAATAAATAATAACTATATTATTGCCTCTAGGGCATATTTCCTTCAGTCTCCCACTTGCACTGGAGTCAATAATCTAGATTACACAGTAATGATTCTAACACCCATGGAGCCTTGGTGCTGATCATGTTTTGCTCGTGGAAGAGGCTTAGTTAACGGGTGTGCAACATTCAGATCCGTATGTATCTTGCAAATTTCTATGTCTCCCACCTGGACTTGATCCCGGATGGAGTTGAAGCGTCTCTTGATGTGTTTGGTTCTCTTGTGAAATCTGGATTCCTTTGCCAATGCAATTGCACCAGTATTGTCACAAAAGATTTTCATTGGACCCGATGCACTAGGTATGACACCTAGATCAGATATGAACTCCTTCATCCAGACTCCTTCATTTGCTGCTTCCTAAGCAGCTATGCACTCTGCTTCACACGTAGATCCCGCCACAACGCTTTGTTTAGAACTGCACCAACTGACAGCTCCACCGTTCAATGTAAACACGTATCCGGTTTGCGATTTAGAATCGTCCGGATCAGTGTTAAAGCTTGCATCGACGTAACCATTTACGACTAGCTCTTTGTCACCTCCATAAACGAGAAACATATCCTTAGTCCTTTTCAGGTATTTCAGGATGTTCTTGACCGCTATCCAGTGATCCACTCCTGGATTACTTTGGTACCTCCTTGCTAAACTTATAGCAAGGCACACATCAGGTCTGGTACACAGCATTGCATACATGATAGAGCCTATGGCTGAAGCATAGGGAACATCTTTCATCTTCTCTCTATCTTCTGCAGTGGTCGGGCATTGAGTCTTACTCAACTTCACACCTTGTAACACAGGCAAGAACCCTTTCTTTGCTTAATCCATTTTGAACTTCTTCAAAACTTTGTCAAGGTATGTGCTTTGTGAAAGTCCAATTAAGCGTCTTGATCTATCTCTATAGATCTTGATGCCCAATATATAAGCAGCTTCACCGAGGTCCTTCATTGAAAAACTATTATTCAAGTATCCCTTTATGCTATCCAGAAATTCTATATCATTTCCAATTAGCAATATGTCATCCACATATAATATTAGAAATGCTACAGAGCTCCCACTCACTTTCTTGTAAATACAGGCTTCTCCAAAAGTCTGTATAAAACCATATGCTTTGATCACACTATCAAAGCGTTTATCCCAACTCCGAGAGGCTTGCACCAGTCCATAAATGGATCGCTGGAGCTTGCACACTTTGTTAGCTCCCTTTGGATTGACAAAACCTTCTGGTTGCATCATATACAACTCTTCTTCTAGAAATCCATTCAGGAATGCAGTTTCGACATCCATTTGCCAAATTTCATAATCATAAAATGCGGCAATTGCTAACATGATTCAGACAGACTTAAGCATCGCTACGGGTGAGAAAGTCTCATCGTAGTCAATCCCTTGAACTTGTCGAAAACTTTTTGCAACAAGTCAAGCTTTATAAACAGTAACATTACCGTCAGCATCAGTCTTCTTCTTGAAGATCCATTTATTCTCAATGGCTTGCCAATCATCGGGCAAGTCAACCAAAGTCCACACTTTGTTCTCATACATGGATCCCATCTCAGATTTCATGGCCTTAAGCCATTTTGCGGAATCTGGGCACACCATTGCTTCTTCATAGTTCGTAGGTTCGTCATGGTCTAGTAACATAACCTCCAGAACAGGATTACCGTACCACTCTGGTGCGGATCTTACTCTGGTTGGTCTACGAGGTTCAGTAACAACTTGATCCGAAGTTTCATGATCATCATCATTAACTTCCTCACTAATTGGTGTAGGTGTCACAGGAACCGGTTTCTGTGATGAACTACTTTCCAATAAGGGAGCAGGTACAGTTACCTCATCAAGTTCTACTTTCCTCCCACTCACTTCTTTCGAGAGAAACTCCTTCTATAGAAAGGATCCTAATTTAGCAACAAAAGTCTTGCCTTCAGATCTGTGATAGAAGGTGTACCCAACAGTTTCTTTTGGTTATCCTATGAAGACACATTTCTTCGATTTGGGTTCGAGCTTATCAGGTTGAAGCTTTTTCACGTAAGCATCACAACCCCAAACTTTAAGAAACGACAACTTTGGTTTCTTGCCAAACCATGGTTCATAAGGCGTCGTCTCAACGGATTTCGATGGTGCCCTATTTAACGTGAATGAAGCCGTCTCTAAAGCATAACCCCAAAATGATAGCGGTAAATCAGTAAGAGACATCATAGATCACACCATATCTAGTAAAGTACGATTACGACGTTCGGACGCACCATTACGCTGTGGTGTTCCGGGTGGCGTGAGTTGTGAAACTATTCCACATTGTTTCAAATGAAGACCAAACTCGTAACTCAAATATTCTCCTCCACGATCAGATCGTAGAAACTTTATTTTCTTGTTACGATGATTTTCAACTTCACTCTAAAATTCTTTGAACTTTTCAAATGTTTCAGACTTATGTTTCATTAAGTAGATATACCCACATCTGCTCAAATCATCTGTGAAGGTGAGAAAATAACGATACCCGCCGCGAGCCTCAACATTCATCGGACCACATACATCTGTATGTATAATTTCCAACAAATCTGTTGCTCGCTCCATAGTTCCGGAGAACGGCGTTTTAGTCATCTTGCCCATGAGGCACGGTTCGCAAGTACCAAGTGATTCATAATCAAGTGGTTCCAAAAGTCCATCAGTATGGAGTTTCTTCATGCGCTTTACACCGATATGACCTAAACGGCAGTGCCACAAATAAGTTGCACTATGATTATCAACTCTGCATCTTTTGGCTTCAATATTATGAATATGTGTATCACTACTATCGAGATTCAACAAAAATAGACCACTCTTCAAGGGTGCATGACCATAAAAGATATTACTCATCTAAATAGAATAGCCATTATTCTCTGATTTAAATGAATAACCGTCTCGCATCAAACAAGATCCAGATATAATGTTCATGCTCAACGTTGGCACCAAATAACAATTATTCAGGTCTAAAACTAATCCCGAAGGTAGATGTAGAGGTAGCGTGCCGACCGCGATCACATCGACTTTGGAAGCATTTCCCACGCGCATCGTCACCTCGTCCTTAGCCAATCTTCGCTTAATCCGTAGTCCCTGTTTCGTGTTGCAAATATTAGCAACAGAACCAATATCAAATACCCAGGTGCTACTGCGAGCATTAGTAAGGTGCACATCAATAACATGTATATCACATATACCTTTGTTCACCTTGCCATCCTTCTTATCCGCCAAATACTTGGGGCAGTTCCATTTCCAGTGACCAGTCTGTTTGCAGTAGAAGCACTCAGTCTCAGGCTTAGGTCCAGACTTGGGTTTCTTCTCCTGAGCAGCATGTTGTTTGCTGTTCTTTTTGAAGTTCCTCTTCTTCTTCCCTTTGCCCTTTTTCTTGAAATTGGTGGTCTTGTTGACCATCAACACTTGATGCTCCATCTTGATTTCTACCTCCGCAGCCTTTAGCATTGCGAAGAGCTCGGGAATTGTCTTATCCATCCCTTTCATGTTATAGTTCATCACGAAGCTCTTGTAGCTTGGTGGCAGTGATTGAAGAATTCTATCAATGACGCTATCATCCGGAAGATTAACTCCCAGTTGAATCAAGTGATTGTTATACCCAGACATTCTGAGTATATGCTCACTAACAGAACTATTCTCCTCCATCTTGCAGCTGTAGAACTTATTGGAGACTTCATATCTCTCAATCCGGGCATTTGCTTGAAATATTAACTTCAACTCCTGGAACATCTCATATGCTCCATGACGTTCAAAACGTCGTTGAAGTCCCGGTTCTAAGCCGTAAAGCATGGCACTGAACTATCGAGTAGTCATCAGCTTTGCTCTGCCAGACGTTCATAACATCTGGTGTTTCTCCTGCAGCAGGTCTGGCACCTAGCGGTGCTTCCAGGACGTAATTCTTTTGTGCAGCAATGAGGATAATCCTCAAGTTACGGACCCAGTCCGTGTAATTGCTACCATCATCTTTCAACTTTGCTTTCTCAAGGAACGCATTTAAATTCAACGGAACAACAACACGGGCCATCTATCTACAATCAACATAGACAAGCAAAATACTATTAGGTACTAAGTTCATGGTAAATTTAAGTTCAATTAATCATATTACTTAAGAACTCCCACTTAGATAGACATCCCTCTAATCCTCTAAGTGATCACGTGATCCAAATCAACTAAACCATGTCCGATCATCACGTGAGATGGAGTAGTTTCAATGGTGAAGATCACTAGCTATGTTGATCATATCTACTATATGATTCACGCTCGACCTTTCGGTATCAGTGTTCCCAGGCCATATCTGCATATGCTAGGCTCGTCAAGTTTAACCTGAGTATTCCGCGTGTGCAACTGTTTTGCACCTGTTGTATTTGAACGTAGAGCCTATCACACCCGATCATCACGTGGTGTCTCAGCACGAAGAACTTTCGCAATGGTGCATACTCAGGGAGAACACTTATACTTTGATAATTTAGTGAGAGATCATCTTATAATGCTACCGTCAATCAAACCAAGATAAGATGCATAAAAGATAAACATCACATGCAATCAATATAAGTGATATGATATGGCCATATCATCTTGTGCTTGTGATCTCCATCTTCGAAGCACCGTCATGATCACCATCGTCACCGGCGCGACACCTTGATCTCCATCGTAGCATCGTTGTCGTCTTGCCAACATATGCTTCTACGACTATCGCTACCGCTTAGTGATAAAGTAAAGCATTACAGGGCGATTGCATTGCATACAATAAAGCGACAACCATATGACTCCTTCCAGTTGCCGATAACTCGGTTACAAAACATGATCATCTCATGCAATAAAATATAGCATCATGTCTTGACCATATCACATTAGAACATGCCCTGCAAAAACAAGTTAGACGTCCTATACTTTGTTGTTGCAAGTTTTACGTGGCTGCTACGGGCTGAGCAAGAACCGTTCTTACCTACGCATCAAAACCACAACGATAGTTTGTCAAGTTAGTGCTGTTTTAACCTTCTCAAGGACCGGGCGTAGCCACACTCGGTTCAACTAAAGTTGGAGAAACTGACACCCGCCAGCCACCTGTGTGCAAAGCACGTCGGTAGAACCAGTCTCGCATAAGCGTACGCGTAATGTCGGTCCAGGCTGCTTCATCCAACAATACCGCCGAACCAAAGTATGATATGCTGGTAAGCAGTATGACTTATATCGCCCACAACTCACTTGTGTTCTACTCGTGCATATAACATCTACGCATAAAACCAGGCTCGGATGCCACTGTTGGGGAACATAGTAATTTCAAAAAAAATCCTACGCACACGCAAGATCATGGTGATGCATAGCAACGAGAGGGGAGAGTGTGTCCACGTACCCTCGTAGACCGAAAGTGGAAGCGTTAGCACAACGCGGTTGATGTAGTCGTACGTCTTCACGATCCGACCGATCAAGTACCGAACGTACGGCACCTCCGAGTTCAGCACACGTTCAGCTCGATAACGTCCCTCGAACTCCGATCCAGCCGAGCTTTGAGGGAGAGTTCCGTCAGCACGACGGCGTGGTGACGATGATGACATTCTACCGACGCAGGGCTTTGCCTAAGCACCGCTACGATATTATCGAGGTGGATTATGGTGGAGGGGGGCACCGCACACGGCTAAGAGATCAAGAGATCAATTTTTGTGTCTTTGGGGTGCCCCTGCCCCCGTATATAAAGGAGCAAGGGGGGAGAGGCGGCCGGCCAGGAGAAGGCGCGCCAGGAGGAGGCCTACTCCCACCGGGAGTAGGACTCCCTCCTTTCCTAGTTGGAGTAGGAGAAGGGGGAAGGAGGAGGGAGAGAGGAAGGAAAGGGGGGCGCCGCCCCCCTACTTGTCCAATTCGGACTAGAGGGGGAGGGGGCGTGCGGCCTGCCCTGGCCGCCCCTCCTCTTCTCCACTAAGGCCCATGTAGGCCCATTAAACCCCCAGGGGGGGTTCCGGTAACCCCCGGTACTCCCGTAAAATCCTGATTTCACCCGGAACACTTCCAATATCCAAATATAGGCTTCCAATATATCAATCTTTATGTCTCGACCATTTCGAGACTCCTAGTCATGTCCGTGATCACATCCGGGACTCCGAACTATCTTCGGTACATCAAAACACATAAACTCATAATATAACCGTCATCAAACTTTAAGCGTGCGGACCCTACGGGTTCGAGAACTATGTAGACATGACCGAGACACGTTTCCGGTCAATAACCAATAGCGGAACCTGGATGCTCATATTGGCTCCCACATATTCTACGAAGATCTTTATCGGTCAAACCGCATAACAACATACGTTGTTCCCTTTGTCATCGGTATGTTACTTGCCCGAGATTCGATCGTCGGTATCTCAATATCTAGTTCAATCTCGTTACCGGCAAGTCTCTTTACTCGTTCTGTAATACATCATTCCGCAACTAACTCATTAGTTGCAATGCTTGCAAGGCTTATAGTGATGTGCATTACCGAGTGGGCCCAGAGATACCTCTCCGACAATCGGAGTGACAAATCCTAATCTCGAAATACGCCAACCCAACAAGTACCTTCGGAGACACCTGTAGAGCACCCTTATAATCACCCAGTTACGTGTGACGTTTGGTAGCACACAAAGTGTTCCTCCGGTAAACGGGAGTTGCATAATCTCAAAGTCATAGGAACATGTATAAGTCATGAAGAAAGCAATAGAAGAATACTAAACGATCGAGTGCTAAGCTAACGGAATGGGTCAAGTCAATCACATCATTCTCCTAATGATGTGATCCCGTTAGTCAAATGACAACTCATGTCAATGGTTAGAAAACATAACCATCTTTGATTAACGAGCTAGTCTAGTAGAGGCATACTAGTGACACTCTGTTTGTCTATGTATTCACACAAGTATTATGTTTCTGGTTAATACAATTCTAGCATGAATAATAAACAGTTATCATGATATAAGGAAATAAATAATAACTTTATTATTGCCTCTAGGGCATATTTCCTTCAGTCTACTGCACAACCTTCTTCTTTTAGATGTTTTTGGGCCTCCAAGTGCAGAGGTTTGTAGGACAGTAGCAAATTTTCCTCAAGTGGATGACCTAAGGTTTATCAATCCATGGGAGGCGTAGGATGAAGATGATCTCTCTCAAGCAACCCTGCAACCAAATAACAAAGAGTCTCTTGTCTCCCCAACACACCCAATACAATGGTAAATTGTATAGGTGCACTAGTTCGGCGAAGAGAGGGTGATACAAGTGCAATATGGATGGTAGATATAGGTTTTGTAATCTGAAAATATAAAAACAGCAAGGTAAGTAGTAACAAAAGTGAGCGTAAACTGTATTGCAATTCTAGGAAACAAGACCTAGGGTTCATACTTTCACTAGTGCAAGTTCTCTCAACAATAATAACATAATTGGATCATATAACTATCCCTCAACATGCAACAAAGAGTCACTCCAAAGTCACTAATAGCGGAGAAGAAACGAAGAGATTATTGTAGGGTACGAAACCACCTCAAAGTTATCCTTTCTGATCGATCTATTCAAGAGTCCGTAGTAAAATAGCACGAAGCTATTCTTTCCGTTCAATCTATCCAAGAGTTCGTACTAGAATAACACCTTAAGACACAAATCAACCAAAACCCTAATGTCACCTAGATACTCCAATGTCACCACAAGTATCCACGGGTATGATTATACGATATGCATCACACAATCTCAGATTCATCTATTCAACCAACACAAAGAACTTCAAAGAGTGCCCCAAAGTTTCTACCGGAGAGTCAAGACGAAAACGTGTGCCAACCCCTATGCATAGATTCCCAAGGTCAGGGAACCCGCAAGTTGATCACCAAAACATACATCAAGTGAATCAATAGAATACCCCATTGTCACCACGGGTATCCCACGCAAGACATACATCAAGTGTTCTCAAATCCTTAGAGACTCAATCCGATAACATAACTTCAAAGGGAAAAATCAATCCATTACAAGAGAGTAGAGGGGGAGAAACATCATAAGATCCAACTATAATAGCAAAGCTCACGATACATCAAGATCGTGCCGAATCAAGAACACGAGAGAGAGAGATCAAACACATAGCTACTGGTACATACCCTCAGCCCCGAGGGTGAACTACTCCCTCCTCGTCATGGAGAACGCCGGGATGATGAAGATGGCCACCGGTGAGGGATCCCCCTTCTGGCAGGGTGCCGAAACAGGGTCCCGATTGGTTTTTGGCGGCTACAGAGGCTTGCGGCGGCGGAACTCCCGATCTAGGTTATTTTTTGGAGGTTTATGTATTTATAGGAATTTTTGGCGTAGGTCTCACATCAGGGGGATCTCCGAGTCGTCCACGAGATAGGAGGACGCACCCAGGGGGTAGGGCGTCCCCACCCTCATGGACGGCCCGGGACTCTTCTGGCCCAACTCTTTTACTCTGGGGGCTTCTTTTGGTCCATAAGAAATCATCAAAAATTGGCACGTCAATTGGACTCCGTTTGATATTCCTTTTCCGCGATACTCAAAAACAAGGAAAAAACTGGCACTGGGCTCTAGGTTAATAGGTTAGTCCCAAAAATCATATAAAATAGCATATAAATGCATATAAAACATCCTAGATGGATAATATAATAGCATGGAACAATAAAAAATTATAGATACGTTGGAGACGTATCAAACCCCAGATCATGGAAACCACAAAAATCGATCACTTCACGGAACCCTTCCATCTGCCACTCCGGGCGATCATGCATACCAAAGTACTCAGAACCATGGAGAATCTCATTCATGTCACCTCCACACAGCCACGTAGGTCACTTTGGGTCCGCAACCATCTTAACAATTCCCAACTAGCTGAACGTTCCTTACGTTTTGCCTTCGCATAGAAACCCGTAAACCTCCAGCTCTTGTTATCGGTCCCAATATTCGTAACTTTTGCATCAATATGCTGATCAGACCTTGTCTCCACTTTAACCTCTACTCCTTTGGACCAAAGCAGTGCCAAACCTCCACTGAGGCCCACACAATCAACTGAAAAGCATCCTTCAAAACCAAGTCTTTTTGTTAGATCAGTCACACGATCACCCTTGATCTTTGTCTCACACAAATAAACAAGGGCGGGCGCTTCTAGCCTCACAAGGTTGTGAAGCTCACGAACTGTCTCCGGGTTCCCAAGCCCGCGACAGTTCGAAGCTATGGCATTCATTGTGTCTTGCGGAGCTGACTATCAGCCTTCGCATCTGAATTTGCCGCCTCAAGCACGGCCTTATTCTTTTTTGAATCCCTACTGTCATTTTCCAACTCTGCATGTTGCTCCTCACTAGCTCTTTTCTTATTCAGGGTGTCTTGGTCCAGAAGCATGAGTGCACCTGTGGTACTTGTGCCTGTATGATTCATATCAACTCTTCGGTACACTCCCCTACCCATGTTACCTTCCCTTCCAAATGTACAACCTCCAGCCCGGGCGAAACCACCTCTGCCTCTAGCATTAAACTGATACACTGCATTTTGAACTATGCCGGTTGAATTTTTTTCCGGCGAAGTCACCTCATCTCCTTTCTCAACATCCTCATGTTCTGCTGCAGGTTCCCCCTTGTCCTTTGGGCCGGTTTGGTGACCTTCATAGCTGGCAGCAGGGTCACCCCAGCCCTTAGCCCGGTACCCCAGATACCTTAGCGATTCACGGTACGGTGGTCTTCCAAACTCATCTCTCCCAGCAGGTGTTTGACACATAGCATCTGCATGGCCGAGGATCCCACACGAGAAGTAGAAGTACGGCAAGTTTTCATACTGTATATTAAAGAATTCGGTAGTCCCTCTTTTTGCCGACTCTAATTGTACCCATCTCATCACAGGTTCATGCACATTAAGCCAGATCCTGCCCCTAACACAGTCATCAGCCGCATAACCTTTGGCGTCTGCATCAAGCTGGATGACATCGCCCACCATTGCTGCTATCCGTGCCAGCCATGGAGGACACAACAAATTAAACGGCGGGTTCACCATGTCGGTGTCAAAACCGGCGGATCTCGGGTAGGGGGTCCCGAACTGTACGTCTAAGGCGGACGGTAACAGGAGGCGGGGGACACGATGTTTACCCAGGTTCGGGCCCTCTCGCTGGAGGTAATACCCTACTTCCTGCTTGATTGATCTTGATGATATGAGTATTACAAGAGTTGATCTACCATGAGATCATAGAGGCTAAACCCTAGAAGCTAGCCTACGATTCTGATTGTTGTTGTCCTACGGACCAAACCCTCCGGTTTATATAGACACCGGAGGGGGATAGGGTTACACAGAGTCGGTAACAAGGGAGGAGATCTATAGATCCGAATCGCCAAGCTTGCCTTCCACGCCAAGGAGAGTCCCATCCGGACACGGGACGGAGTCTTCAATCTTGTATCTTCATAGTCCAACAGTCCGGCTGTTCGAGGACCCCCTAATCCAGGACTCCCTCAGTAGCCCCTGAACCAGGCTTCAATGACGATGAGTCCGGCGCGCAGATTGTCTTCGGCATTGCAAGGCGGGTTCTTCCTCCGAATACTCCATAGAAGATTTCGAACACAAGGATAGTGTCCGGCTCTGCAAAACAAATTCCACATACCACCGTAGAGAGTATAATATTTCCACAAATCTAATCTGCTGACAACTTTTCATAACGTGACATCATGCCATGGCCCGGTCATCATTCAAACCGTTTTTCTCAACCAGAGGATCGCACATATTGCGAGGCGGTTTTCTTGGCACGTCTCATCGAAGCAGAGATCGTGTCCCCTTATCACGGGATTCGCATCAATACGGGCGTGGGTAACCCAACCACACCATTAATCACGGCGCTTGGAGAATAAGCGAGTTTACTAGGCAGGTGGGGAGGCGCACAGTTTCTTCCGCCTCTATAAAGGGACAAGGACTCCTCCTTTTTACCCACGCCTTCTTCCTCTCTGCCCATCCATTCTCGCGCACTCGAGCTCCAGCGCCCAAGTTCGCATTTTTCTCCACAAAACTACTCCAAATATGTCCGGAGCGGGAGGCAAGTGGATGGCCTCCTCCGTCACGGAGGAGAACATTGCGAAGCCCCGAGAAGTCGGATACCTGGCCGCAGATATCGCGCCCCGGCTCCCAGATGCGGGGCAGATCGTCCCCACCCCCGAACCCCACGAAAGGGTTGTATTCCTTACCCATTTTGTCCGCGGGCTGGGATTTCCCCTCCACTCATTTGTTCGTCTACTACGGGCTGGACTTTCATGATCTGGCCCCCAATTTCATCCTCAACATCTCGGCGTTTATCGTCGTGTGCGAGGCCTTCCTCCGCATCAAGCCCTACTTCGGCATGTGGCTGAAGACCTTCAACGTTAAACCGAAGGTGGTGGTCGGCCAGCAAGCGGAGTGCGGAGGCGCCATGGTGGGAAAAATGCCCAACGTTACCTGGCTCGAAGCCTCCTATGTGGAGACCATAAAGGGGTGGCAATCGGGGTGGTTTACATCACCGAGCCGCGCGACACCAACTGGGTGGCGGCCCCCGAATTTCGATCCGGAATCCCCATGCGGCTCACCTCCTGGAAAGAGAAGGGCCTATCCTGGGGTTCATCGGTGGAGCTGACCGGACTCCAGAACTGCGCCAAAAACATGATAAGCAAGAAAATCAAGCTTGTCAACGTGGTCCAGGTCATGCTCTTCCGCCGGATCCTCCCGTGTCAAAGACGGGCATTCAATCTGTGGGAGTTCGACCCGGCTAAGCACCAGACGCTGCGAGAGCTCTTCGGCCCAACGCAGCAAGACATCTGGAAGGTGCTGTTCAAGTCCGCCGAGGTACCTCCTCCCCTTACCGAAGATCGCGGACTCAGCACAAAGCGCCATGCCAATCCGGTAAGCTCCTTGTATCTCATAAGATATTCCTTTCCCAGTATAATCATATGAGGGATCAAAGCCTCCATGCCATTTAACAGGACTGGGTCGCGACAGCGGAGCAGATTGATTGTCCGGCCCCACTGCCCGAAGATCCAGCAATAGCTCTCCTAACGGAGATGCTGGTTCCGGCGCCCTATGAGGCGCCGAAGAAGAAGGCCAAGAAGAAGGCCACAGGGACCAGGAAAGGTCTCCGGCGCAAGGTCATATCGGATTCGTCGTCCGATAACACCGAGGCGCCCTCCTCCCATGAAAACGAGGAGGAGGAAGAGGAAAGTTCTACCCCCCCCCCAGCCGGGGGAGACAAGAAAAGGAAGGCCGCCCCATCAGGGGAGGCCGAAGGGTCCAAGAAGGGAAGGACTTTCCTTCCGGACTGCTCCACGATGGCCGCTTTCAGCGACGAGGAGTGGCTACCCAGGGACAAGCCTCTGGCGAAGTCGTATGTATCCGGATAACATAATAATTCTTGGTATGTTTTATTTTACTGCTTCTTATCATGCCGAATGCTACCTCTTGAGCACTGCGTTGGTTTTCCCTTGAAGAGGAAAGGGTGATGCAGCAAAGTAGCGTAAGTATTTCCCTCAGTTTTTGAGAACCAAGGTATCAATCCAGTAGGAGGCTACGCGCGAGTCCCTCGCGCCTACACAAACAAATAAATCCTCGCAACCAACGCGATAAGGGGTTGTCAATCCCTACACGGTCACTTACGAGAGTGAGATCTGATAGATATGATAAGATAATATTTTTGGTATTTTTATGATAAAGAAGCAAAGTAAAGAAAGTAAAATAAAAACGGCGCAAGAAATAGCTAAGTGTTGGAAGATTAATATGATGGAAAATAGACCTGGGGGCCATAGGTTTCACTAGTGGCTTCTCTCAAGAGCATAAGTATTTACGGTGGGTGAACAAATTACTGTTGAGCAATTGATAGAATTGAGCATAGTTATGAGAATATCTAGGTATGATCATGTATATAGGCATCACGTCCAAGACAAGTAGACCGACTCCTGCCTGCATCTACTTCTATTACTCCACACACCGACCGCTATCCAGCATGCATCTAGAGTATTAAGTTCATAAGAACAGAGTAACGATTTAAGCAAGATGACATGATGTAGAGGGATAAACTCATGCAATATGATATAAACCCCATCTTGTTATCCTTGATGGCAACAATACTATACGTGCCTTGCTGCCCCTACTGTCACTGGGAAAGGACACCGCAAGATTGAACCCAAAGCTAAGCACTTCTCCCATTGCAAGAAAGATCAATCTAGTAGGCCAAACCAAACTGATAATTCAAAGAGACTTGCAAAGATAACCAATCATACATAAAAGAATTCAGAGAAGATTCAAATATTGTTCATAGATAAACTTGACATAAACCCATAATTCATCGGTCTCAACAAACACACCGCAAAAGAAGATTACATCGAATAGATCTCCACGAGAGAGGGGGAGAACATTGTATTGAGATCCAAAAAGAGAGAAGAAGCCATCTAGCTAATAACTATGGACCCGAAGGTCTGAGGTAAACTACTCACACATCATCGGAGAGGCTATGGTGTTGATGTAGAAGCCCTCCGTGATCGATGCCCCCTCCGGCGGAGCTCCGGAACAGGCCCCAAGATGGGATCTCGTGGGTACAGAAGGTTGCGGCGGTGGAATTAGGTTTTTGGCTCCGTATCTGGTAGTTTGGGGGTACGTAGGTATATATAGGAGGAAGGAGTACGTCGGTGGAGCAACGTGGGGCCCACGAGGGTGGAGGGCGTGCCTAGGGGGTAGGCGCGCCCCCTACCTCGTGGCTTCCTGGTAGCTTTCTTGACGTAGGGTCCAAGTCTCCTGGATCATGTTCGTTCCGAAAATCACGTTCCCGAAGGTTTCATTCTGTTTGGACTCCGTTTGATATTCTTTTTCTGTGAAACTCTGAAATAGGCAAAAAAACAGCAATTCTGGGCTGGGCCTCCGGTTAATAGGTTAGTCCTAAAAATAATATAAAAGTGTATAATAAAGCCCAATAATGTCCAAAACAGAAGATAATATAGCATGGAGCAATAAAAAATTATAGATATGTTGGAGACGTATCACCGAACATGATCATGCAGTCCATCCAAAGCCCATATTGACGTATCCTCTTCGGAGGAGTGTTTGGGCCCGTCGGAGATGAACAACGATTCACTTCCGACCGCCTCCTCCCCCCGCCCTACGGACGACGCTGAGGTGTTGTCTCAAAGGGCACTGAACCAAGGGGAGACAGTTCCGGAGGCGCCCCAGGGCGACATTCCAGACGCTGGGCGCAGAAGGGGCAAGACCCCCACGGGCCCTAATGCCGGGGGCAGCAAGTCTAGCCCCCAGCCGAATACTGCGCCGGAACCTCCAGTGGTTCTGGATTCTGTCAGGCGACCCCTCGCCAAGGGGGGCAAGCCATCTGTGCCGATGACCTCTGTCCATCCAGAGGCGTCAGACAATTTGCTGGAAGCGCTTCGCGGCGCTTCCATTGATGAAGAGCACCGCACTATCATGAGTGCGGTGGTCAAGAAGGTTCAGTCCGCCAAAAGCGGACTGACTGAAGCCCGTGCCAGCCTCCTAACAGGCTTTGAGGTAAGTAATCAAATTATGAGGAAATATTACAGCATAGACAGTAGCCCCTGATGCTCTGTTTGGTGTTCATAAAGAAAGGCCGAACAGAGGATCAAATAATAATCACAGGAGTCTAATCAGAATATGTCTTATGTGAATAAGCAGGCTTCACTGCTGGCCGCTGCCGCTTGCACGACGGAGGTCTCCGCACCTAAGCGGGACCTTGAGCAGTCCAAAGAAGAGCTCGGCCTTACCAAGAGGCAGCTCGAAGAGAACAAAGGTAAGTAATGCCTTGTTTGTTTATAAAGAAAAAGGAAGATGGTTTGTTAGATCACAGGATTGTTATGAATTTTGCTAGGGGCCACGACCGAAGTGGCGGCCCTGAAGAAGGCACTGTCCGAGGCCGCAGGCAAAGCGGCTCAGGAGCGCGCCGAGCGCGAGAAGCAAGAGGCCCGCGTCGGCGAGGTGCAGCAAGAGCTCCAGGACTTTGGCAAGAAGCACGAGTCCTTGGAGCATGACTCTAAGACGCAAGGGTCCGAGCTTGCGAGGGCCCTCGAGAACGCACAAAATGCCAAGGCCGAAGCCCAAAAGGCCCTCCAGGAAATTGAGGCGGTCAAGAAGATAGCGGCGGGTAAGGCATTCATTATGCAAAGCAAGCATGTGAAGGATGCTTTCCTTTTACTTACCCGAATTCGGAGCTCTCCAGGAGCGTTCGCAGATCTACCCAGCAGTGTGTCGGATGCCGCGGAGTTCTACCGGGCCGAGGAAGGGAGCTTCACAAGGCGGCCGAACTGGCCATGAAGGGCCTCATAGTCCGAATGTGGCCTGGCGAGCCCCTGCCTGGCAGTTATTTCGGCCTGGTAAGGCGACTTGTGAACGCCTGTCCACAGCTTGAAGTCATAAAGTGGTCCATCTGCATTGAGGGTGCGCGCAGGGCTTTTGCCCGGGCGAAAGTGCACTGGGTGAAGATGGACGGCGATAAGCTGGTGAAGGAGGGGCCGCCGGAGGGCAACGAGCTTCGCCACCCCGAAAAGTATTATGACAGTGTCCTGAAGGGTGCTCGCCTTGTGGCAGAGGAATGTTCTAAGGATGTAGTATTTGAATGAATGTACTCATGTGATCCTGTAATGTGAAACGAGTTCATGTGCGTTATGTAACACTTGTTAATTTAAAATATTACCTTCTGTGCGGCCGTTTATAAAATTTGAGAGTTGGCCAGTCGTCGGCTTCTGCCCCCATGCAACTAGTACTGGGGTGTTCGGGATAAACCTGATCACTCTTTATCCCATTTTTGGGTCCTTCGAAGGAGGTGTTCAGCACAACGAACCAGGCAATCGGACTATAAAGCTTTATCACTCTCACTTAGCCATAGAAGTCTTCAATTTTAAATTTTGGCGAAGCCCCTAGTATTCGGAAGGCCGAACTTGGGGCGCTATGTACGCCTAAATCGGACAAGGCCGATTCCTCGCCCGAAGCGGAAAAAATCTTTAAGGACTTGAGACCTCTCGAACAGCGACCAGCTCTCGCCGCATCATGACAGTCAGTTTTCGGATTTCTCTACTGAGGTGCTCGTCCGGAAGAACCGGGATACAATCGCAGTAGTTCTCCCAGTGCTACCTTAGCCGATATAGCGGAACGTAAGGTACCAAAACATGGGAGCCGGGCAAACCCAACTATTGACCCAAGACATGATTCAGAGCTGATGCATATAATGCTATAAGTTCGGGGTGCCGCACGGTCGAAAGTGTTCGGACTTTTCATGCCGTGTTATGGGGTACACTGAAGCCCCTGGCGCACTGGACGTATCAAAATGTACGGGTGCTATTTGTCGCAAATAAGTAGACAAGAAAAAAAGATAATGCAATAATGAGCTAATGATGTACATTGTTATTTAAATGATACGTCAAAGCGTATGCGTACATGTAGTGCAATAAGTAAAAAATAGGACTATTTGACATGTCCTATCCAAGGGCAAGCTGCGTGTGGGTATGCAAAACAGGTATATTGATCGTTATCAGAGACCACCGAAGGATTCCCTTGTACGTCAAAGCTTCTTGCGTCCTTGATGTTTCCTTCCCGTGATGGGTCCGATAATCCGTCGATCGGAGAGGGCTTTCAGAGAATAGGGGCCTGAAAGGAAGAACTTGTTAAAGGTATACGGGTCCTGAAGCGGTTGAGCCGCATTGTGGGCCGTGCCATGGCCGTGCCTCCGCCTATGCCCATGGTATCTTGAGCGTGTAACTATGTACGCGCGGTGCAAATTTCTCCGCTTGACTGGGACTAGGACGGATGCCGAATTGCTAGGCGAGCTCTAAACGTGCCTGGCGATCCTCTTGCAGGATACTCCGGACTCGCTTGAAGGTGTCCGGGGTCTTTTTCGCCGAATTGGCGGTTTGCCTCATAAGGCTGCTTTGCGCTTCTGCTGCGAGGGCCGCAGTGTGCTCCTCTGTGCGGAGCGAGCGTTCTGTGTTTCCATTGACTGTTATGACCCCGCGAGGTCCTGGCATCTTGAGCTTGAGGTATGCATAATGCGGTACCGCATTGAATCTGGCAAATGCGGTTCGTCCGAGCAGTGCGTGATAGCCACTGCGGAAGGGGACGATATCGAAGATTAACTCCTCGCTTCGGAAGTTGTCCGGAGATCCGAAGACCACTTCTAGTGTGATTGAGCCCGTGCAACAGGCCTCTACACCTGGGATGACACCTTTAAAGGTGGTTTTGGTGGGTTTGATCCTTGAGGGGTCTATACCCATTTTGCGCACTGTATCCTGATAGAGCAGGTTCAGGCTGTTGCCGCCGTCCATAAGGACTCGAGTGAGGTGGAATCCGTCGATGATGGGGTCAAGGACCAAAGCGGCAGAACCGCCAAGACGGATGCTGGTGGGGTGGTCTCTGCGATCGAAGGTGATCGGACAAGAAGACCATGGGTTGAACTTTGGGGCGACTGGCTCCATCGCATAAACGTCCCCCAGTGCATGCTTCCGTTCCCGCTTGGGAATATGGGTTGCGTATATCATGTTTACCGTTTTCACTTGGGGAGGAAATTTCTTTTGTCCTCCTGTGTTCGGCGGCCGGGGCTCCTCCTCGTCATCGCTATGCAGCCCCTTTTCCTTGTTTTCGGCATTCAACTTGCCGGCCTGTTTGAACACCCAGCATTCTCTGTTGGTGTGGTTGGCTGGTTTATCGGGGGTGCCGTGAATTTGACACGAACGATCGAGTATGCGGTCCAAGCTGGACGGGCCCGGATTGCTTCTTTTGAACGGCTTTTTCCGCTGACCGGATTTGGAGCCACTGAATCCGGCATTAACTGCCGTGTCTTCGGCGTTGTCGCTGTTGTTGCGGCGCTTTTGTCTGTTGCGACGTGGTCTGCCGTTGCTATCTTTGGCGTCTGAATTGCCAGGGTTTCTTGATGTGCTGTTGCTGCGAGCCAGCCAGCTATCCTCGCCCGCACAAAAGCGGGTCATGAGTGTCGTGAGGGCTGCCATGGACTTCGGCTTTCCTTGGCCGAGGTGATGGGCGAGCCACTCGTCGCGGATGTTATGCTTAAATGCCGCTAAGGCCTCAGCTTCCGGACAGTCGACAATTTGGTTTTTTTTTAGTTAGGAACGGAGTCCAAAATTTCCTGGCTGATTCCCCTGGCTGTTAGGTTATGTGACTCAAGTCATCGGCATCCGGTGGTCGCACATAAGTGCCCTGGAAGTTGTCAAGGAATGCGTCCTCCAAATTCTCCCAACTGCCAATGGAGTTTGCCGGCAGGCTATTCAGCCAATGCCGAGCAGGTCCTTTAAGTTTTAATGGGAGGTACTTGATGGCGTGTAGATCATCGCCGTGGATCATGTGTATGTGGAGGAGGAAATCTTCGATCCATACCGCGGGGTCTATTGTACCATCATATGATTCAATGTTCACGGGTTTAAAACCTTCTGGGAATTCGTGATCCATTACTTCATCAGTGAAGCATAGGGGGTGTGCGGCGCCTCTGTGCCGAGCTATATCACGACGCAGTTCATACGAGTCTTGTCTGCTGTATTCGCCCGGCCGGATTTGCTTTTAGCATATCTGGCGTGACGGTCTTCGTCGCGCGTTGGGGCGCGCGGCCGTGATCCATAGATCGACCTTGCATGTCCTGCTTTGTTTTCCAATACGTCTCGCAGGTCCTGCATGTTGCCCGGGGCCTTGGTATTTTTGTTTGACTGGCGGCGGGGTGCGGGCTGGACTTCGGCCTGATACGCCGCTTTGTCTCGGCCACGAGGTGGCCGGTTAGCCGCATCATACGCTGGAAGCGTAGGCTTTAATGCTTCCTCCTCGAGCTGGGGTAGCAACCTGCACTTTGGGTAACTTTTGGTTGGGTGCTCGAGTTCGTATTCCTCGGCCGCTAGGACCTCAGTCCATCTATCCGCTAGCAGATCTTGGTCAGCTTGAAGCTGCTGTTGCTTTTTCTTCAGGCTTTTTTCTGTGGCTATGAGCCGGCGCTTGAAGCGCTCCTGTTCGACGGGATCCTCAGGCACGATAAATTCTTCGTCGCCGAGGCTCACCTCGTCTTCGGAGAGAGGCATGTAATTGTCATCCTCTGATTCTCCATCAGCTGCCTGTTCCTTAGGGCTAGCTTGCCCATCCTCCCACTCGAGGCCTGGCTGGAGGGGATTGTCTTCGTCTTTGGCACTATCCGTAGCGTTATTGTTTCTTGTGCCGGTATCTCCGCTTTTGCTATGGCAGGACTTAGAGCGGAGCCGTTGACGCCGGTGCTTAGATTGCTTCTCGAGGGGATTATCCTCTGTTGCCTTTCCATTGCTTTCTTTGGGGGTGTCCACCATGTATATATCATATGATGAGGTGGCAGTCCGGTGCCCTGTGAGCGGTGGTTCCTGTTCTTCTCCTACATCGTCGTCCATGCCGTCGATGTCTTCGGAGCCGTAATCAAGCATGTCGGTTAAGTCGTCGACAGTGGATATTAAGTGGGTGGTGGGTGGGGATCGAATTTCTTAGTCGTCCGCTTCCTACTCAAGCCGGACACAGTTCGGCCAAGGGCCTCCTGACAAGGAGAGATACCTTAATGAATTTAGCACATCGCCCAGGGGCGAGTGCTGAAAGATATCTGCGGAGGAAAACTCCATGATCGGTGCCCAATCAGATTCGATAGGCACTGACGCAGGCGGTTCGGAGCCCGCGGCCGGGGACGAATCCAAAAGTCCGGCAACACAGGTCTCATAGGAGGTGAAGTTAGTATTCGGCTCTATCGCCACTAAGTGTGCGGCCTCCGTGGCGGGGTCCATCCACCCATCCTCGGACAGCGCAATCTGCTCCGGATTGAGGGCCGGAGTAGCCACAGGTGTAATCTCCCGAACACCGTCCGACGGCAGAGCTAAGTCATGCTCGTCGTGACTGTGCGGCGCACCTGGCATGGGCTCGAATCCATCAAAGATCAAGTCTCCGCGGATGTCACCAGTATAGTTTAAGCTTCCAAACCTGACCTGACGGCCAGGGGCATAGCTCTCGATCTGCTCCACATGGCCAAGCGAGTTGGCCCGCAGTGCGAAGCCGCCGAATACGAAGATCTGTTCGGGGAGAAAAACCTCACCCTGGATCGCATCGTTATCGATGATCGAAGGAGCCATCAAGCCTTATGGCGACGGCACAGTGGAACTCTCAATGAAAGCACCAATGTCGGTGTCAAAACCGGCGGATCTCGGGTAGGGGGTCCCGAACTGTACGTCTAAGGTGGATGGTAACAGGAGGCGGGGGGCACGATGTTTACCCAGGTTCGGGACCTCTCGATGGAGGTAATACCCTACTTCCTGCTTGATTGATCTTGATGATATGAGTATTACAAGAGTTGATATACCACAAGATCATAGAGGCTAAACCCTAGAAGCTAGCCTATGATTCTGATTGTTGTTGTCCTACGGACCAAACCCTCCGGTTTATATAGCCACCGGAGGGGGCTAGGGTTACACAGAGTCGGTTACAAGGGAGGAGTGATACGTCTCCAACGTATCTATAATTTATGAAGTATTCATGCTATTATATTATCCATCTTAGATGTTTATGGGCTTTATTATGGCCTTTTATATTATTTTTGGAACTAACCTATTAACCCAGAGCCCACTGCCAGTTCCTGTTTTTTCCCTTGTTTCAGTGTTTCGAAGAAAAGGAATATCAAACGGAGTCGAAACGGAATGAAACCTTCTGGAGAAGTTATTTTTGGAAAGAAAGCAATTCGGGGGACTTGGAGTCCACGTCAAGAAAGCAACGAGGCAGGGGGCGCGCCCTCCTCCCTCGTGGGCCCCTCGTGGCTCCCCTGACGTATTTCTTCTGCCTATATATATCCATATACCCTAAAACCTTCGGGGAACAGAATAGATCGGGAGTTCCGCCGCCGCAAGCCTCTGTAGCCACCAAAAACCAATCGGGACCCTGTTCCGGCACCCTGCCGGAGGGGGGATCCCTCACCGGTGGCCATCTTCATCATCCCGGCGCTCTCCATGACGAGGAGGGGGTAGTTCACGCTCGGGGCTAAGGGTATGTACCATTAGCTATGTGTTTGATCTCTCTCTGTCTCTCTCTCTCGTGTTCTTGAGGTGATACAATCTTGATGTATCGCGAGCTTTGCTATTATTGTTGGATCTTATGATGTTTCTCCCCCTCTACTCTCTTGTAATGGATTGAGTTTTCCCTTTGAAGTTATCTTATCGGATTGAGTCTTTAATGATTTAAGAACACTTGATGTATGTTTTGTGTGGGATAACCGTGGTGACAATGGGTTATTCTATTGATTCACTTGATGTATGTTTTGGTTATCAACTTGTGGGTTCCGCCCATGAACCTATGCATAGGGGTTGGCACACGTTTTCGTCCTGACTCTCCGGTAGAAACTTTGGGGCACTCTTTGAAGTACTTTGTGTTGGTTGAATAGATGAATCTGAGATTGTGTGATGCATATCGTATAATCATACCCACAGATGCTTGAGGTGACAATGGAGTATCTAGGTGACATTAGGGTTTGGTTGATTTGTGTCTTAAGGTGTTATTCTAGTACGAACTCTTTAGTAGATCGATCCGAAAGAATAACTTTGAGGTGGTTTCGTACCCTACAATAATATCTTCGTTTGTTCTCCGCTATTAGTGGCTTTGGAGTGACTCTTTGTTGCATGTTGAGGGATAGTTATATGATCCAATTATGTTATTATTGTTGAGAGAACTTGCACTAGTGAAAGTAGGAACCCTAGGCCTTGTTTCCTAGCATTGCAATACCGTTTACGCTCACTTTTCTCATTGGTTACCTTGCTGTTTTTATATTTTCAGATTACAAAAACCTATATCTACCATCCATATTGCACTTGTATCACCATCTCTTCGCCAAACTAGTGCACCTATACAATTTACCATTGTATTGGGTGTGTTGGGGACACAGGAGACTCTTTGTTATTTGGTTGCAGGGTTGTTTGAGAGAGACCATCTTCATCCTACGCCTCCCACGGATTGATAAACCTTAGGTCATCCACTTGAGGGAAATTTGCTACTGTCCTACAAACCGCTGCACTTGGAGGCCCAACAACGTCTACAAGAAGGAGGTTGTGTAGTAGACATCAAGCTCTTTTCTGGCGCCGTTGCCGGGGAGGTTAGCGCTTGAAGGTATATCTTTAGATCTTGCAATCGATTCTTTTTGTTTCTTGTTTTATCACTAGTTTTGTCTATAAAAGAAAACTACAAAAAAAGGAATTAAGGGTGCCTCATATGCTTCATCTTTTTAATATCTTCCATGAAAATAAGGATTCCGATAATTGTGCCGAATTGCTAGAGGAAGAATGCATTAAAATGTTTGGCACTAAATATTTGAATGATGAGCATGATTGCAATGTTGTTATTATGAATTCCTTGAATACCCATGATGCTAATGATATGCAAAGCCACAAGCTTGGGGATGCTATGGTTGATGAAGATGATATGTTTAGTCCCCCAAGTTTTGATGAGCAAATTTATTATGATGAAAGCATGCCTCCTATCTATGATGATTATTGTGATGACACGTATGCTATAAAGAATAATGATAACCATGAAACTTTTCATCTTGATCTTAATTTTCAATCACATAATAGTTATTTTGTTGAGTTTGCTCCCACTACTATTGATGAGAATAAATTTACTTACGTGGAGAGTAGGAAAATTTCTATGCAAGTAGATCATGAAATGAATGTTTTAGGTGCTGGTTATATTGTTGAATTCATTCATGATGCTACTGAAAATTATTATGAGGGAGGAATATATGCTTTTAGGAATTGTAATAATATCAAGTTTCCTCTCTATGTGCTTAAAGTTTTAAAGTTATGCTTGTTTTGCCTTCCTATGCTAGTTGATTATTGTTCCCATAAGTTGTTTGCTCACAAAATCCCTATGCATAGGAAGTGGGTTACACTTAAAAGTGCTAGTCATATTATTCATGATCCTCTCTTTATGTTTCAATTCTTATCTTTTATGTGAGCATCATTGAAATCATCATGCCTAGCTAGGGGCGTTAAACGATAGCGAATGTTGGGAGGCAACCCAATTTTATTTTTGTTTCTTGCTTTTTGGTTCTGTTTAGTAATAAATAATCCATCTAGCTTCTGTTTAGATGTGGTTTTGTGTTTTAATTAGTGTTTGTGCCAAGTAGAACCTTTGGGAAGACTTGGGTGAAGTCTTTATGATCATGCTGTAAAAAACAGAAACTTTAGCGCTCACGAGATTAGCTAAAACTTTTTACTGGAGAGTGCTATTTAGTTGATTCTTTTTGAAGATGATTACTAGACAAATTACTCAGGTCCACCAATTTATTTTAGAATTTTTGGAGTTCCATAAGTTTGCGTTAGTTACAGATTACTACAGACTGTTCTGTTTTTGACAGATTCTGTTTTTCGTGTGTTGTTTGCTTATTTTGATGAATCTATGGCTAGTAAAATAGTTTATAAACCATAGAGAAGTTGGAATACAGTAGGTTTAACACAAATATAAATAAATAATGATTTCATTACAGTACCTTCAAGTGGTGTTTTCTTTTCTTTCGCTAACGGAGCTCACGAGATTTTCTGTTAAGTTTTGTGTTGTGAAGTTTTCAAGTTTTGGGTAAAGATTCGATGGACTATAGAATGAGGAGTGGCAAGAGCCTAAGCTTGGGGATGCCCAAGGCACCCCAAGGTAATATTCAAGGACAACCAAGAGCCTAAGCTTGGGGATGCCCCGGATGGCATCCCCTCTTTCGTCTTTGTTCATCGGTAACTTTACTTGGAGCTATATTTTTATTCACCACATGATATGTGTTCTGCTTGGAGCGTCATTTTATTTTTCTTTAGCTTTGCTTGCTGTTTGAGTAAAGTACTTAAGATCTGAAATACTTAAATGAGAGAGAGTCCTCACAAAGCTACATAATTATTTAACTACTCATTGATCTTCACTTATATCTTTTTGGAGTAGTTTGTCATTTACTCGTGTGCTTCACTTATATCCTATGAGTAAATAGTTGAATGTCATAAATCTGAAATTGTATATGTTTCATATGCTTATCCCATGGGGAATAATGCCTTCACATAAAGAAGTAGAGGTGGTAAATTTATTGAAGGTTAGCAAACATTGTATTGGTCACTTGAACAATTCATGAAAGAATATTGAAGGAAGAGAGATTTCACATATAATACTATCTTGGACATCTTCTATGATTGTGAGCCCCATTAATTATTTTCAAACTTGATCAAATTAGTTGAAGTTGGACAAGGAAGACAACATAATGAGTTATGCTTGGGTATATTTGTATAGAAGTTATATTGTTATCGATCCTCTAACATGTGATGCTTGCTATTTAGAATCCTTTGCTAGCCAAAATATCTGTACTAAGCGGGAATACTGCTTGTGCATCCAAATTCCTTGAACCAAGTTTCTTCCATGAGTGTCCATCATATCTACCTATATGCAGTATTTACCTGCCGTTCCAAGTAAATTTGCATGTGCCAAACTCTAAACCTTCAAATAATAATCTGTTTTGTATGCTCGAATCGCTCATGTAGCGACTAGGGGCTGTCAGTATCTTCCATTAGGTGGGTTATTCTCACGATGAGTGGACTCCGCTCATCATTCACGAGAAAATGGCTGGTAACTGGGATGCCCAGTCCCATGATCAAAAGATCGAAATCAAATAAAAAATAATTGCAAACAAAACTCCCCCAGGTTTGATGTTAGTTGGAGGCACCCGTTGTTTCGGGCAAGCCATGGATTGATGATTGTTGGTGGAGGGGGAGTAAAAATCTTTACCTTTCTGTTTGGGAACCGCCTATAATGTATGTAGTATGGAAGATATTGGGAACTCTTGGTCGTTATGTTGACAATGAAAGCATACCTCTCAAAATTATTTTCATCTCTGTTTTTGCTTCAAGCTTTGGCACCTCTGCAAATCCCTGCTTCCCTCTGCAAAGGGCCTATCTTTTACTTTTATGCAAGAGTCGGTAGTATTCCTTCTCATTCCAACCTACTCTTTAGTTGGCAAGCATCATGTGATGGAAAGATCTAGGCATATATGGCCATTCAAATATATTTGAGCATGAATTATTACTGTTGACATTACCCCTGAGGTAAAAGGTTGGGAGGCGAAACATTAAGCCCCAATCTTTCTCCGTGTTCGATGAATACTATTTGTTCTAAAAATATGCTTTGAGTGGTAGCAATCATGGAAGACTAAATGATAGTTGAGTATGTGAAGTTTGCTGAATCAAAGCTCTGACATAGACTCTTCCTGAAAATATGATGAATTGTAATTGTTTGATGACTAATAACACGGTTTGTTAGTTTTCAAGAAAGTTTATGTTCTATACTTTAACATGTGAATAGTTTGTTACTTGATCATGCAAAGTTTTATGATATGAGCTACTGTTATGACATATAATGATGCTAGAAAAGGTGATTGAAATTATCATTGATCAAACTTGTGCACCTGCTAGCATTCACACTTCATAAATTATTTCTTTTATCATTTACCTACTCGAGGACGAGCATGAATTAAGCTTGGGGATGCTGATACGTCTCCAACGTATCTATAATTTATGAGGTATTTATGCTATTATATTATCCATCTTGGATGTTTATGGGCTTTATTATGCACTTTTATATTATTTTTGGGACTAACCTATTAACCCAGAGCCCAGTGCCAGTTCCTGTTTTTTCCCTTGTTTCAGTGTTTCAAAGAAAAGGAATATCAAATGGAGTCGAAACGGAATGAAACCTTCTGGAGAAGTTATTTTTGGAAACAAAGCAATCCGGGGGACTTGGAGTCCACGTCAAGAAAGCAACGAGGAAGGCACGAGGCAGGGGGCGCGCCCACCCCCTGGGCGCGCCCTCCACCCTCGTGGGCCCCTCATGGCTCCCCTGACGTATTTATTCCGCCTATATATATATCCATATACCCTAAAACCTTCGAGGAACAGAATAGATCGGGAGTTCCGCCGCCGCAAGCCTCTGTAGCCACCAAAAACCAATCGGGACCCTGTTCCGGCACCCTGCCGGAGGGGGGATCCCTCACCGATGGCCATCTTCATCATCCCGGTGCTCTCCATGACGAGGAGGGAGTAGTTCATCCTCGGGGCTGAGGGTATGTACCAGTAGCTAGGTGTTTGATCTCTCTCTCTCTCTCTCTCTCTCTCTCGTGTTCTTGAGGTGATACGATCTTGATGTATCGCGAGCTTTGCTATTATAGTTGGATCTTATGATGTTTCTCCCCCTCTAATCTCTTGTAATGGATTGAGTTTTCCCTTTGAAGTTATCTTATCGGGTTGAGTCTTTAATGATTTGAGAACACTTGATGTATGTCTTGCGTGGGATAACCGTGGTGACAATGGGTTATTCTATTGATTCACTTGATGTATGTTTTGGTGATCAACTTGCGGGTTCCGCCCATGAACCTATGCATAGGGGTTGGCACACGTTTTCGTCTTGACTCTCCGGTAGAAACTTTGGGGCACTCTTTGAAGTACTTTGTGTTGGTTGAATAGATGAATCTGAGATTGTGTGATGCATATCATTTAATCATACCCACGGATACTTGAGGTGACAATGGAGTATCTAGGTGACATTAGGGTTTTGGTTGATTTGTGTCTTAAGGTGTTATTCTAGTACGAACTCTTTAATAGATCGATTCGAAAGAATAACTTTGAGGTGGTTTCGTACCCTACAATAATCTCTTCGTTTGTTCTCCGCTATTAGTGGCTTTGGAGTGACTCTTTGTTGCATGTTGAGGGATAGTTATATGATCCAATTATGTTATTATTGTTGAGAGAACTTGCACTAGTGAAAGTATGAACCCTAGGCCTTGTTTCCTAGCATTGCAATACCGTTTACGCTCACTTTTATCATTAGTTACCTTGTTGTTTTTATATTTCCAGATTACAAAAACCTATATCTACCATCCATATTGCACTTGTATCACCATCTCTTTGCCGAACTAGTGCACCTATACAATTTACCATTGTATTGGGTGTGTTGGGGACACAAGACTCTTTGTTATTTGGTTGCAGGGTTGTTTGAGAGAGACCATCTTCATCCTACGCCTCCCACGGATTGATAAACCTTAGGTCATTCACTTGAGGGAAATTTGCTACTGTCCTACAAACCTCTGCACTTGGAGGCCCAACAATGTCTACAAGAAGGAGGTTGTGTAGTAGACATCAAGGAGATCTACAGATCCGAATCGCCAAGCTTGCCTTCCATGCCAAGGAGAGTCCCATCCGGACACGGGACAGAGTCTTCAATCTTGTATCTTCATAGTACAACAGTCCGGCCAAAGCATATAGTCCGGCTGTCCGAGGACCCCCTAATCCAGGACTCCCTCACACCACCCTTGCCCAAATCCTGATCTTATCAAAGCTGAGCTCTGAAGGGCGTGAAGTGATGTTGAAGATCTCTACCACCATATAGTGCTTACCAACAGTCCACGACCCTCCTTCCAGGACCCGATCACGATCTCTCTTCCCTTCAAAGCTTGCCACAAACACGTTCTCCCCTCTGGATCGGAATTTCAAATCCCTCGGGTTCCCCCATGCTGGACGGAGTGCATCTGTGATCGTGCTAATATGCAGTACCCTACGGTACAAGACCTTACCAATGGGCGACCATCTCAGGTCCTCCGCCATGCCTTCCTCATCATCAACCACCAGTGTTGCCTTCTCCTTGTCAGTTAATCCCATCTTCTGGAACATCTGCTCTACTTCCTCCTCCCGCCTGATCCCATCTGGATGTTGGTTCTTCGAATTGGCCATGCCCGCCCGAGCCGCCATGCTACCTTCCTCACTCCCCCGATCGTACACCAAGGGTGGGTAAGGATACGAGGATCCCCCTTGATCACCCCGAGCGCACAGGCCAGGGAGACGTCGAGGGATTATCTGCCGGTGGGCAAACCCTAGCTTGGCACCGTGGAGATCGCAAAATCGCCAACGCGCCGCCTTGCTACTCGAACCCTAGAAAACGGTTCGGAACCCTAGAAAACGCCTACAATTAGCTGATTATGCTTTTTTTACGCCATGATCAATTGGCAGATGACACTGCTATGTTTGGAAGAGTTATACCAGTGAGCACTTGATGGATTCAATCCAAATCCTCTTATCCAATCATACCAGGTACAACCATTATTGTGCTGGATCTTCGGAAGAGAGGAAGTAAAGATCATAGAGCGCGTGGGTATGAAACAAAGACACTACAGTACTACCATGACCTTACGAGGTTTTAGAACACATACAAGTGAGTAGTAGTACCTTTCTCTATTTTTGCATCTAGGTGTATGAATGCATATCAATTGTATTCGTTGACGCCATATGATCCAGTGAAACCCCAACGAAAAACCCACTACTTAGAGCATCTTCAACCAGACCACCCACTTTCCCCAAGTTCGGATGTATAGTCTGTAATTGTCTGAATAAAAAAGAGGTAATATCATCAGCGGTGCTTAAACTTGCCACCCATGTTCACTTTAGTGTCTGAACTTGAAAAATACGCCGAACTAGTTCTAGAACTTGGCACAAATGTGCAAATACGGTGATAATATCATCCGTAGATGTACAATGCGCTGACGTGGCACTATATTTTGATTAGCATACACACATGGCGTGGGACCTACTTCCAACAGCGGGCTTGCTTTATATACGTCTCTATGACAAGTAGGCCCCACATATAATAAACTAGTATGACTGATTATAAAAATGTTTGTATAATTTATAATAATAAAATCTTCTGCTAAATTATATTTAATATTTTTTACTTTTCTTAAATAAACATTTGAATAATTATATGAACATTTTTTTAATTCATACGTTTTTTGCTTAAGAATTTTTTTATAATTTAAAAATATTCATAACTATTTAAAATTTATTTTACTATTAATTTTTACATGTGACTATATTTCAATTATATAGAAATTGATATATAACATAAGGAGAATATTAGTAAAAATGTTTGTATTCATAATTTTGTATAATATAAATATAATCCATACATTTACTAAACAATTAATTGTTTTATATTTACTAACTGTTTAAAATATAATACGCATGCAAGTAAATGAATATATTTAAAAAGTTACACGAACATTTTATTATATAAGTTGTTTTATGTGTACGTGCAATATTTATAATGCATGAATATTAAATTTAAAACTTTTTACACTTTTTTGAAAATGTGCAAAATAGGCTACACTGACTACAGGCCATTTAAACGCCATGCAACCCATTTAAGAGCAAGTAGAATAGGATGACGTGGGCGGGCAGTAAGACTTTAAATATTATATTTTTTACGAGTTTGAGGAAAGAGAAGAGGAGTACTGATTAACAGCCAGCTGTAGCACGCGCTCCTAAACATCTTTTGAGGGAGGAAGGTGGGTCATGTATCAAAAAAGTAGTACATATTTATATGTAACTATTGTACTTACTGGCTATAAGTATGGCTATACATGATGTGGCAAGATCATATAGCCAGCTGCCGGCTATATACTATTAAACATGCTCTAAAAGCCACGAATATGTGCCTACACAAGACATTAAGCTAATTATCGCTACAAGAAAAAAGAAAGTTAGCTCTGGCAGTTGTTTTGGTGGCCCTACATCGCAAGTTCGAGTCCCATCATCTACAATTTTTAACGTTGATTCCCTTTTAGCTGATGTGTCATATTGATTTTCCCTTTGTGCTGACATATCGGGCCAACTGGTCAGAGTGACATATATATATAGCAAATCATCTGTTGAAAGTGAGTCCATGCCACGTGTGCATGTTAATCAAATTACGGTGCCATGTCAGCGTATTACACGTCCATAGGTTGAATTAGCACCGTATTTGCACGTCAATGCCAAGTTTTAGAACCAGTTTGACGTATTTTTCAAGTTCAGGCACTAATGTGAACATTGGTGGCAAGTTTAACCACCCAATCGAACCAAAACCTGTTCCATATATCCGGGCTATCCAGCATCCCTCATATCCAATTCCATCAGAACTCCTAACAGTCGAGCCTTCGCTCAGACACGAATGTGCCGGACCATTCTTCCCACAAGCTATTTTTCTTTTCTTTACTGCGTTTTGCAGTCATTTTATTTAAAAAAACAGCAAGTTGTTTTTTAGGAGTTAGATATTTAAAACCCTATTAAAAATAGAAACATATATTTCAGAAAATTGTTTAGTGTGTGTCTTATAAAAAAGTTCTATGTATATTAAAAAAAGTTCACCATGTATTAGAACCCTGTATAATGTGTATTAAAAAATGTTTGATGTATACAACAAAAGTTCAGTGTATATTTTTAAAAAGTTCAGCATGTATTAAAAAACTGTTCAATGTGTATTAAAAAACTGTTCGATGTATGCAACAAAAATGTAAAATGTTCACCATATACTAAAAATTGTTCATTGTATATTTAAAAGAAACAAACAAGAAAAAAGTGTAAAAAGAAAAAAATGATAAAACACAGAAAATAAAAATAAAAGAAGAGAAAGAAAAACCAAAACAGAAGAAAAAAGATAAAAAAATAGAGAACGAAACAAAATAAAAATAACCAACGAAGGAAGGACATATGGGTCGGCCCATTCATGCCTGCCTAAGCGAAGGCTCGAGTATTTGCCGCTTGTGAGCGGCAAATAGGATTTTTCGTAGTCTATAGCTGGGGCGATATGGCGAGGTCCGGACACGACAACCATATCAGATCGGCTTGTGCTTACCCATCCCGACCCCACAAAAAAACCCATCTTAGACCATACCCTAGTCGGTCCTCTCCTCACTCTCTCGTCCACCCCGGCTTCTAGTCCTCTCTCTTCATCCGCTCCCCTCGCCATCGTTCATCGCCATCATGGACGGATCCAGCAGCGGCCATCCAAGGTGGATAATAATGATGAGGACAATATTTAAGAAGAGATCGGTACCTTACATATGTTGTAACCAAGCTTTCGCATGGTCTTTGTTCAGATATGTCAATCCTTCGTCTCGCTTTATAAGTTCTTCTTTCCGGATAATAGCGGGCAAAAAATAGAGCGGATGATTTCTCCAAGATGTCAAAGGTACTTGCGGGAAAATCACACCCCCATGCTTTCGCTTCGTAGGTTAAAGTGTGAGCAAATAACTTAAGTTTCATTCCATCGTAAGAGAAAGCATTAAGTTTAAATGTCCCGCATATCTCATCAAAGTGATGCCCATGTTTGTACGAATATACCGTGCCATCTCCTCTACATGTTCTACACTGCAACATACTAAGTAGTCAAGGGTTAATTTTAAATATTTCATCAGTGGGTAACGACCCCAATGATATGAAGGTATCGCCTAAACAAGGTCCCGCGGCTCTAGTCGCAAGGCAACAAGCTGGTAAAGTTGTTCATATGCGGGCATGGTTGCTCAGAACCTACAAAATAATTACTAGAATACAAAATGAATCAAAGCTCAAAATAAAGGCGAAAAGCGCTCATGTAAGTGCATGTAGTGCCCTCATCAATTTTATGGTTTTGGAGTATTAACGATAAATTTGGTTGAGGGACTAATGTGTTTGTGAGTGTACACAGGTTAACACAGAGAGAAGTCCCTGGAGATTTGATTAACCGTCGAAGACGACCCTAAAAATGTCCGAAGACATTGTAGACTTTGGTGGCCTGCGAAGACTTAAAGCATCTCCAGCCGTTCGCCCCCCCAGACATCGAAAAAGAGCCGAACCGGCGCTTGCTTGGCGCGTGGGGGCGATTGCGTTCCCAGGCGACGCCCCCAGGTCGTCGCCAAAATCGCGCCAACTCGGCGATATTTCATACAAATTTGTACAAATTCGGCGATCTGGCACAAACTCGGCGAAACTTCATTGAAATTTGTACAAAAAAAGATAAAACATGCAAACTACGCCAAACTACGCCTAGCCCTGCTGCGCCGCGGCCACCGCCCGCCATCTACATGCCGAGACGCCTGTAGAAACGGGTGTAGTCGCCGCCGTCGTCGTCGTCGTCGTCGCGCGCCCTGCCGGAGCCGCCGTCGTCCCTACTGCACCCTGGCCAGGGTCGCCGACGCGTGGTGGGGGCTTGGACGGCCAGGCCTCGTCCTCCTCGTCGCTGTCGAGGACGATGACGCCACCCTCCTCGCGTCCGCGGCGCCGGGCCTGGAGCTTCGCGTATGCCTGGCGCTGGCGGAGCACCTGCTCGCGGACGTAGTCCTCCCTCGCCCACTTGAGGGCAACCTCGTCGTCGGGGGCCACCATGTCCGCGTGCTCCGGCTTCACGGGGAGCAGCCCCGGCTCGGGCTTCGGCCGGACCAGGTGGAGGGAGCGCGGGGAGGGGCGGGCACCCTCGTTGATGACGAGGGCGCCGCCGGAGCGGCGTCTCTTCCGGCTCCGGCTTGACGGGGCGGAGCGCCGGCGAGCCAGAGGAGAGCGAGCTGGAGCCCGACGACGAGGACGTCCCCGGCTCCATTCGCCGCAGTGTCCAGGAGCTGCCATGGCGGCGAGAGACGGACGGCCGCTGTAACGCCCCGGATGTAACATTCCATAATTGTAACTCCAACTCTTGCCATTTCCGGCTATGTGATATGATATTTCCATCGTGGTTGGGTTTTTGTCTTTCGTTTTGCATTTTGTTTTGTTCGTGCATTCATCTCTGCATCATGTGCATTGCATCATGTCATCTTGCACCCCCTT
Source organism: Triticum aestivum (assembly GCF_018294505.1). Lineage (NCBI taxonomy): Eukaryota > Viridiplantae > Streptophyta > Magnoliopsida > Poales > Poaceae > Triticum > Triticum aestivum. The sequence goes on along the minus strand of NC_057808.1, from coordinate 325,877,640 downwards.
TTAAAACTCACCTAAATAAATTGTATGGATCTTCAGTCCATTTAAAACGAGGGAATTCAGATGGTGATTTCTCTTTATAACATATCATCCCAATATAGTAGGGGGCTATTATAAATATTCCATTAATTTGGAATTGACCATCACACACTTGCAAAAATAAACCCCAATGCCTTTGTTATCACAATTCTTGGTCTCTAACTTTGTCATATATCCTTTCATCATTTTTCCAAGCACCACCTAAATTCTCAACATGTTTAGGACCTTTCAAATGCCCACTTCTTATTCAAACTCATTTGAATTTAATCAAATGAGTTTGAATCCAATCTTCACCCATGCTCACTTTCTAGTTACAGATGGACGTATTTTAGTTACAGATGCATCCAATTTTATCCATTTCTCCAACAAGTATTTCCGGACGGAGGGAGTAGTTTTCTTGGTTCAAGCTCATTTTTATGAGTCCAGGAAAATTGTCCTCGTGCTCAAATTACTTCCCCTAACCCCTCTTCATTTTCCTTCTCTCTAATGCTTTTCTGTTAAAGAAATTAAAGAGAGAGAGAGAAGAGAGCCCAGCCCAGCTGCACCTCCCAGCAGCGCGGTGATGTCTACTACACAACCTTCTTCTTGTAGACGTTGTTGGGCCTCCAAGTGCAGAGGTTTGTAGGACAGTAGCAAATTTCTCTCAAGTGGATGACCTAAGGTTTATCAATCCGTGGGAGGCGTAGGATGAAGATGGTCTCTCTCAAACAATCCTGCAACCAAATAACAAAGAGTCTCTTGTGTCCCCAACACACCCAATACAATGGTAAATTGTATAGGCGCACTAGTTCAGCGAAGAGATGGTGATACAAGTGCAATATGGATGGTAGATATAGGTTTTTGTAATCTGAAAATATAAAAACAGCAAAGTAACTAATGATAAAAGTGAGCGTAAACGGTATTGCAATGCTAGGAAACAAGGCCTAAGGTTCATACTTTCATTAGTGCAAGGTCTCTCAACAATAATAACATAATTGGATCATATAACTATCCCTCAACATGCAACAAAGAGTCACTCCAAAGTCACTAATAGCGGAGAACAAACGAAGAGATTATTGTAGGGTACGAAACCACCTCAAAGTTATCCTTTCTGATCGATCTATTCAAGAGTCCGTAGTAAAATAACATGAAGCTATTCTTCCCGTTCGATCTATCATAGAGTTTGGACTAGAATAACACCTTAAGACACAAATCAACCAAAACCCTAATGTCACCTAGATACTCCAATGTCACCTCAAGTATGCGTGGGTATGATTATACGATATGCATCACACCATCTCAGATTCATCTATTCAACAACCACAAAGCACTTCAAAGAGTGCCCCAAAGTTTCTACCGGAGAGTCAAGACGAAAACGTGTGCCAACTCCTATGCATAGATTCCCTAGGTCACGGAACCCGCAAGTTGATCACCAAAACATACATCAAGTGAATCAATAGAATACCCCATTGTCACCACGGTTATCCCACGCAAGACATACATCAAGTGTTCTCAAATCCTTAAAGACTCAATCCGATAAGATAACTTCAAAGGGAAAACTCAATCCATTACAAGAGAGTAGAGGGGGAGAAACATCATAAGATCCAACTATAATAGCAAAGCTCGCGATAGATCAAGATCGTGCCAAATCAAGAACACGAGAGAGAGATCAAACACATAGCTACTGGTACATACCCTCAGCCCCGAGGGTGAACTACTCCCTCCTCATCATGGAGAGCACCGGGATGACGAAGAGGGCCACCGGTGAGGGTCCCCCCCTCCGGCAGGGTGCCGGAACAGGGTCCTGAATAGTTTTTGGTGGCTACAGAGTCTTGCGGCGGCGGAACTCCCGATCTATTCTACTCCCCGATGTTTTTAGGGTATATGGACATATATAGGTGAAAGAAGTCAGTCAGGGGAGCCACGAGGGGCCCACGAGGGTGGGGGCGTGCCCAGGGGGGCAGGCGCGCCTCCCTGCCTCGTGGCCACCTCGTTGCTTCCCTAACGTACACTCCAAGTCTCCTGGATTGCTTTCGTTCCAAAAATAACTCTCCCGACGGTTTCATTCCATTTGGACTCCGTTTGATATTCCTTTTTCTTCGAAACACTGAAACAAGGGAAAAAACAGGAACTGACACTAGGCTCTGGGTTAATAGGTTAGTCCCAAAAATAATATAAAAGTGTAAAATAAAGCCCATAAACATCCAAAACAGATAATATAATAGCATGGAACAATCAAAAATTATAGATACGTTGGAGACATATCAGCATCCCCAAGCTTAATTCCTGCTCGTCCTCGAGTAGGTAAATGATAAAAACAGAATTTTTGATGTGGAATGCTACCTAACATATTTATCCATGTAATCTTCTTTATTGTGGCAAGAATACTCAGATCCATAAGATTCAAAACAAAAGTTTAATATTGATATGAAAACAATAATACTTCAAGCATACTAACAAAGCAATCGTGTCTTCTCAAAATAACATGGCCAAAGCAAGCTATCCCTACAAAATCATATAGTGTGGCTATGCTCTATCTTCATCACACAAAATATTTAAATCATGCACAACCCCGATGACAAGCCAAGCAATTGTTTCATACTTTTGATGTTCTCAAACTTTTTCAATCTTCACGCAATACATGAGCGTGAGCCATGGACATAGCACTATAGATGGAATAGAATGGTGGTTGTGGAGAAGACAAAAAAAGGAGAAGATAGTCTCACATCAACTAGGCGTATCAACGGGCTATGGAGAGGCCCATCAATAGATATCAATGTGAGTGAGTAGGGATTGCCATGCAACGGATGCACTAGAGCTATAAGTGTATGAAAGCTCAACAAAAGAAACTAAGTGGGTGTGCATCCAACTCGCTTGCTCACGAAGACCTAGAGCATTTTGAGGAAGCCCATCATTGGAATATACAAGCCAAGTTCTATAATGTAAAGTTCCCACTTAGTATATGAAAATGACAACATAGGAGACTCTCTATCATGAAGATCATGGTGCTATTTTGAAGAACAAGTGTGGTAAAAGGATAGTAGCATTGTCCCTTCTCTCTTTTTCCCTCATTTTTTGGGCCTTCTCTTTTTTATGGCCTCTCCCTTTTTTATTTTTTTATTTGGGCTTCTTTGGCCTCTTTTATTTATATATTTTTTCATCCGGAGTCTCATCCCGACTTGTGGGGGGATCATAGTATCCATCATCCTTTCCTCACTGGGACAATGCTCTAATAATGATGGTCATCACACTTTTATTTACTTACAACTCAAGAATTACAACTCAATACTTAGAACAAAATATGACTCTATGTGAATGCCTCCGGCGGTGTGCCGGGATGTGCAATGACTCATGAGTGACATGTATGAAAGAATTATGAACGGTGGCTTTGCCACAAATACGATGTCAACTACATGATCATGCAAAGCAATATGACAATGATGAAGCGTGTCATAATAAATGGAACGGTGGTAAGTTGCATGGCAATATATCTCGGAATGGCTATGGAAATGCCATAATAGGTAGGTATGGTGGCAGTTTTGAGGAAGGTATATGGTGGGTGTATGATACCGCCGAAAGGTGCACGGTATAAGAGAGGCTAGCAATGGTGGAAGGTTGAGAGTGCGTATAATCCATGGACTCAACATTAGTCATAAAGAACTCATATACTTATTGCAAAAATCTATTAGTTATTGAAACAAAGTATTACACGCATGCTCCTAGGGGGATAGATTGGTAGGAAAAGACCATCGCTTGTCCCCGACCGCCACTCATAAGGAAGACAATAAATAAATAAATCATGCTCCGACTTCATCACATAACGGTTCACCATACGTGCATGCTACGGGAATCACAAACTTTAACACAAGTATCTCTAAAATTCACAACTACTCCACTAGCATGACTCTAATATCACCATCTTCATATCTCAAAACAATTATAAAGAATCAAACTTCTCATAGTATTCAATGCACTTTGTATGATAGTTTTTATTATATCCCTCTTGGATGCCCATCATATTAGGACTAAATTCATAACCCAAGCAAATTACCATGCTGTTCTAAAGACTCTCAAAATAATATAAGTGAAGCACGAGAGTTCATCTATTTCTTCAAAATAAAACCACCGCCGTGCTCTAGAAGGGTATAAGTGAAGCACTAGAGCAAACAACAAACTACTCCGAAAGATATAAGTGAAGATCAATGAGTAGTCGAATAATTATGCAACTATGTGAAGACTCTCTAACATTTAATAATTTAAGATCTTGGTATTTTATTCAAACAGAAAGCAAAACAAAATAAAATAAAATAACGCTCCAAGCAAAACACATATCATGTGGTGAATAAAAATATAGCTCCATGTAAAGTTACCGATGAACGAAGACGAAAGAGGGGATGCCATCCGGGGCATCCCCAAGCTTAGGCTCTTGGTTGTCCTTGAATATTACCTTGGGGTGCCTTGGGCATCCCCAAGCTTAGTCTCTTGCCACTCCTTATTCCATAGTCCATCGAATCTTTACCCAAAACTTGAAAACTTCACAACACAAAACTCAACAGAAAACTCCTAAGCTCCGTTAGCGAAAGAAAACAAAACACCACTTCAAGGTACTGTAATGAACTCATTATTTATTTATATTGGTGTTAAACCTACTGTATTCCAACTTCTCTATGGTTTATAAACTATTTTACTAGCCATAGATTCATCAAAATAAGCAAACAACACACGAAAAACAGAATCTGTCAAAAACAGAACAGTCTGTAGTAATATGTATCAAACATATACTTATGGAACTCCAACAATTCTGAAATAAATTGGTGGTCCTGAGGAATTTGTCTATTAATCATCTGCAAAAAGAATCAACCTAAAAGCACTCTCCAGTAAACAATGGCAGCTACTCTCGTGAGCGCTAAAGTTTCTGTTTTTTACAACAAGATCACAAAGACTTCACCCAAGTCTTCCCAAAGGTTCTACTTGGCACAAACACTAACTAAAACATAAAACCACATCTAAACAGAAGCTAGATGGATTATTTATTACTAAACAGGAGAAAAAAGTAAAGAACAAAAATAAGATTGGGTTGCCTCCCAACAAGTGCTAACATTTAACGCCCCTAGCTAGGCATGAAGATTTAAATGATGCTCACATAAAAGATAAGAATTAAAACATAAAGAGAGCATCATGAAGAATATGAAAAGCACATTTAAGTCTAACCCACTTCCTTTTCATAGGGATTTTGTGAGCAAACAACTTATGGGAACAATAATCAGCTAGCATAGGAAGGCAAAACAAGCATAACTTCAAGATTTTCAACACATAGAGAGGAAACTTAATATTATTGCAATATGTAGAAGCATATGATCCTCTCTCATAATAATTTTCAGTAGCATCATGAATGAATTCAACAATATAACCAGCACATAAAGCATTCTTTTCATGATCTACAAGCATAGAAATTTTACTACTCTCCACATAAGCAAAATTCTTCTTATTCGGAATAGTGGGAGTATCATAAGAAACCCGAATAATATAAATTGTTTCCACATTAAAAGAGTAATATTCAGAAAAAAGGTAATCATAATCATAACAAGTTATATAAATATAATCATCACTACTTTTTATAGCATAAGTTTCATCACAATAATCATCATAAGTAGCAACTTTGTTCTCATCATAATCAATTGAAACCTCTTCCAAGATAGTGGAATCATTACTAAATAAAGTCATTACCTCTCCAAATCCAATTTCATAATTATCATAATAAGATTTAAAATCCTCCAAAATAGTGGGATCATTACTTCCTAAAGTTGACACTCTTCCAAACCCACTTTCATCAATATAATCATCATAAGTAGGAGGCATGCTATCATCATTATAAATTTGCATATCAAAACTTGGGAAACTAAAAATATCATCTTCATTAAACATAGCATCCCCAAGCTTGGGACAAACATTAATTGCAGCAAATATATTCTCAAAAACATCATCTTCATCACACATAGCATCCCCAAGCTTGGGCCTTTTCATATCATAAGCATACTCACTCTCATCATTAATAGTATGGATGGCACCAATAGTATAGCAATTATCATCATCACGATGAGTAATAGGAGCAACATCATTTGGGAGAGATACCTTTCTACCTTTGCTTCTCTGTCTTTTCTTTTTCTTCTTCACATCATGTGTGGGTTCAATCCTCTTTTTGGAGCTCCTTATTAATGAGATTGGTTGAATAGAAGGCACCTCCTCGTTACCTGATTCATCATAAGAAATAATAGGAGAATATTGGGAATTCTCTTCCGTTTCATTAGTATTCTCTTCATCCTCTATTTGTTTTCTTTTCTTTATGTAATTGGCAATATAAGGATTTTCAATGCAATTCACCGCACAATACATATAAATTTCTTCTAGATCAATATCGAGGAATTTCTCAAGGTTATATTCTGGAATATGCTTAGTTTGACGTTTCATTTCTTCATAACCCAAAAGCAAACTAAGTTAATTATGATGTGCAAGGGAAATCAAGTCATCACAATTTTTGGACACGATTCGATCATGAAACAATTTGCATTTGATATTTAAATGACCATGTTCATTGCAAAGTTCACAAGTATGGCTAAGATATTTTAAATTTTCAGCACTAACATCTAGCCTTTCTTCCAACCATTTAGTTTCCAAATACTTATGCCTCTTGCAAAATCTATCTTCCCTGATTGGTATGTACTTGCAAACTCTATGCACTCCACAAAAATCGACATGCTTATAAGAGATATTTTCATCATGACTAGTGCAATCATCATTAGTACTATGGATATTCAAAGAGTTCATACTAACAAGATTGCAATCATGCTCATCATTCCGAGATTTACTGCCAAAAATTTTAATGCATTCTTCTTCTAACACTTTGGCACAAGTTTCCTTTCCATCATACTCACGAAAGATATTAAAAAGATGAAGCGTATGAGGCAAACTCAATTCCATTTTTTGTAGTTTTCTTTTATAGACTAAACTAGTGATAAAACAAGAAACAAAAAGATTCGATTGCAAGATCTAAAGATATACCTTCAAGCACTAACCTTCCCGGCAACGGCACTAGAAACTGCTTGATGTCTACTACACAACCTTCTTCTTGTAGACGTTGTTGGGCCTCCAAGTGCAGAGGTTTGTAGGACAGTAGCAAATTTCCCTCAAGTGGATGACCTAAGGTTTATCAATCCGTGGGAGGCGTAGGATGAAGATGGTCTCTCTCAAACAATCCTGCAACCAAATAACAAAGAGTCTCTTGTATCCCCAACACACCCAATACAATGGTAAATTGTATAGGCGCACTAGTTCGGCGAAGAGATGGTGATACAAGTGCAATATGGATGGTAGATATAGGTTTTTGTAATCTGAAAATATAAAAACAGCAAAGTAACTAATGATAAAAGTGAGCGTAAACGGTATTTCAATGCTAGGAAACAAGGCCTAGGGTTCATACTTTCACTAGTGCAAGTTCTCTCAACAATAATAACATAATTGGATCATATAACTATCCCTCAACATGCAACAAAGAGTCACTCCAAAGTCACTAATAGCAGAGAACAAACGAAGAGATTATTGTAGGGTACGAAACCAGCTCAAAGTTATCCTTTCTGATCGATCTATTCAAGAGTCCGTAGTAAAATAACATGAAGCTATTCTTTCCGTTCGATCTATCATAGAGTTCGTACTAGAATAACACCTTAAGACACAAATCAACCAAAACCCTAATGTCACCTAGATACTCCAATGTCACCTCAAGTATCCGTGGGTATGATTATACGATATGCATCACACAATCTCAGATTCATCTATTCAACCAATAGAAAGCACTTCAAAGAGTGCCCCAAAGTTTCTACCGGAGAGTCAAGACGAAAACGTGTGCCAACCCCTATGCATAGATTCCCAAGGTCACGGAACCCGCAAGTTGATCACCAAAACATACATCAAGTGAATCAATAGAATACCCCATTGTCACCACGGGTATCCCACGCAAGACATACATCAAGTGTTCTCAAATCCTTAAAGACTCGATCCGATAAGATAACTTCAAAGGGAAAACTCAATCCATTACAAGAGAGTAGAGGGGGAGAAACATCATAAGGTCCAACTATAATAGCAAAGCTCGCGATACATCAAGATCTTGCCAAATCAAGAACACGAGAGAGAGAGATCAAACACATAGCTACTGGTACATACCCTCAGCCCCGAGGGTGAACTACTCCCTCCTCGTCATGGAGAGCGCCAGGATAATGAAGATGGCCACCGGTGAGGGTCCCCCCCTCCGGCAGGTTGCCGGAACAGGGTCCCGATTGGTTTTTGGTGGCTACAGAGGCTTGCGGCGGCGGAACTCCCGATCTATTCTGCTCCACGATGTTTTTAGGGTATATGGATATATATAGGCGAAAGAAGTCGGTCAGGGGAGCCACGAGGGGCCCACGAGGGTGAGGGGCACGCCCAGGGGGGCAGGCGCGCCTTCCTGCCTCGTGGCCACCTCGTTGCTTCCCTGACGTATACTCCAAGTCTCCTGGATTGCTTTCGTTCCAAAAACAACTCTCCCGAAGGTTTCATTCCGTTTGGACTCCGTTTGATATTCCTTTTCTTCGAAACACTGAAACAAGGGGAAAAACAGGACTGGCACTAGGCTCTGGGTTAATAGGTTAGTCCCAAAAATAATATAAAAGTGTAAAATAAAGCCCATAAACATCCAAAACAGATAATATAATAGCATGGAACAATCAAAAATTATAGATACTTTGGAGACGTATCACGCAGCTGGCCACTTGGACCTCCACCCAGACCGGCCCAACCTCCCCTAGGCCCAGCAGCTCCCTATCTAACCCTAGACCGACCTCCCCTGCTCGATCCCCTCGCCTCTCTCCCTCACCTTCTCCCTCGCGCCGCCACCCCCAGAAACCACGCGCCCGCGCCCGATCTCCTCACCCCCTCCGTGCCTCTGCGTCGCCCCACGCGCAAAGGAGTGGCGCCCCGCGCACGGCTTCGTTCTTGCCGCCGGTGACGACCAAGACTCCTCCCGAGCCACCTATCCTCCTGTTTCTCCTTGTCGCCACCAACCCGCCTCGACCTTGCCGCCGGCAGCAGCAGCAGCTGCTACTCCCTCGCGCCGACGCCGCGCCCGGACCTCCCGCCGCGCCTCGCCTTCGACCTCGGCTTCCGTGTCCCATGGCCACGAGCGTCACCAGCAGCAGTTTTAGGCGTCCCCATCACCGAGTCCCTCGCCGCCCTTCTGCACCTCGTCTCTGGCCCTGCCTGTCGGAGCCACGCCTCCCGGTGCCCGCAGCTGCGTCGCCGGTCTTCCTCCTCGACTCTTACCGCCTCGAGCCTCCCCATGCCGCGCGAGACCGCCGTGCCAAGTTCCCGCCGCTGCCGTTGCAAGCCTCTAGCATAGCCCAGCGAACCCCTGCTCCTTCCCTCGCTGCCTGCAAGACCGAGGCATGACCGTCCCTCTTCATTGACCGCCAAGACCCTGCTGCTTCGTTTGGTTCATTCCAAGCCTCGGTAGACCCGGGGTCTCACTGCAGTTGACCGCTGTCGTTCTGTTGTATCTCCGTGAAGACAGAGACTGCCATGTACATGGATACGCCAAGTTCGGCTCCGAACGTGAACAACTACACCCGGTGATGCGACAAGTACCCCGACAACGTGTACCACTACGCCCAAGTTCCACTACAAGATGTACCACTACCATCGCCGAAGACCCGTGTAACGCAAGCGTCAAGTCTGACTACCCTCGTCGTGTACAACTACCGTCGACCCCAAGTTACTCGGATACATCCAGTTCCTCTTCGAACGAACGTGAACGACTACAGTCGCAATAACAAGACTGCCAAATACCCTTTCGGATCAGCAAGTTCCACTACCGTCGCAGTGGACCGATTGTACAACTACTTCCGTCTACATCCCATCGATCCCGAACCATCCCGAATGCACGCTTCAAAGGTATAACCCCGAGATGACGCCCGTGAACGAATGCATAAGTGATGTATGAGATGCCCGTGGTTGCACCGTGTCCGAGTTGTCATTGCATGTTCCTCCTAGTTTGCCATGCCGTCGACCCGTGGGAACATGGTAACCGGGATCATCCCACCATCTTTTGCATGCTCCATTCTTCCACACTTTTGCTGCATCGGTATCTCAATGAGTTGTCGGATCACCGGATATGTTGCCGTGGCACCATTTCCGTTGTAGTTGCCGTGGCACCCCTCGTTCCGCCACGGTGACAAATGCTTCATAATATGCTCATGTCAACATTTTCATAAAACTTGCATATGTCATCCGCATCATGATAGCAACATTTAAAATGTTTAAAATTGTTGTTTGCTTTAAATTGCTAAATGCACATGGGGCTTTTCCACAATTATTGTTGTTGTTCCGGCCTCATTTAAACTTGCCTAGATAGGTAGTTTTCATATGCTTCACCCCTTGCCATGTTTAATAACATTTAATATTGTTGGGTACATAAACAAGAGAGAACCAAATAACTGATGTGGTGTTTCGTCAATATGCAGCTCGTTGCATATTGAGCTCCACTTAATTTGTAGTATTGTTTGTTGCACTTTGCCATGCTTTACCATGCTTTTAGACCGGACATGCATCATACTTGATTGTGCATCATGCCATGTTGATGTGATGGTTGTTTACAATGATGTTTCGTTCTTTCCGGTTGCGCTTCTCCTTGATAGTTCCGGTTACGTTGCGATTGTGAGGATCCGTTCGACTACGTTGGTTCATCTACTTCATGGTTTCGATCTTCTTCCTAGTGTCGGTGGGAACGACACCTATGGGGTCACTGGAATCCCTTCTACGGTTGGCGGGCGCGGGGTTGTGAGAAGAGCAGGTCCAAGAGCCAGCACAAGGATCGTTTACCCAGGTTCAGGCCACGAGGATGCGTAAAACCCTAGTCCTGCTTTGGTGGATGCATCGAGTGTTCTTGAGCTTTCGAACTAGCTACGGTGGCTGCATAGTTCCAAAAAGCCGAATCCCTCTCCAGTATGCCTCGGGCCTCCTTTTATAGTCGAAAAGGGGTTGCCATAGTGCCACACAGGAGATGGAAAGGCGTACAGTGCGTGAGCTTATCGCCCAACATTACGGGACAAAGCGCATTAAATGCGCTACTTAGGTGTCCATTAGCTTTATCGGGGATGGGAACGAGGCCCGTCCTGTCCGTCGCCGCTCCGTCTCACTTCGACACGCGCCCAGGCCAGCGATGCGTGCGGTGTCATGTAGGCAGGCAGGCTGCTGAGTTGGCGTGGTGGCAAGGTCTTCACGAAGATCTGCATGCCAGCACGCAGGTGCTTGCTGAGTTGGTCTGGAAGCCGCGTGCTGCCACGCAGGTGCCTGCCCAGCTGGTTGGGCTGGCAGCTGCATGCGAATGGCGGCGGAGCCTTGGCTGGTGCAGGCCTGGCAGTGGCCCTGCTGGCGCCCTCGGCAAGGGCCTTGCCGAGGGCCCGGCAAGGGTCTTGCCATGGCGTCGCAGTCGTCCCCGGCAAGGCGCATGCCGGGGGTCTTGTGGATATCCTCGGCTAGGATCCCGCCGAGGGTCGCCGTCTTCTGGTCCTCATTTAATCTTGTATGTTTATGATCTTGACAAAGATCTGCATGCCATCACGGAGGTGCCTCCCGAGCCCTGGTTCCAATGTGGTTGGTGGGGTTAGAAATCATGGGCTCAAGGGAGGCTCGCTCTGTTGGCATTGGGCAGGCTTCCCCGGCAAGGCCCTTGCCGGGGCTGCGGGGGGCTGCCTCGGCAAGAACCTTGCCGAGGGAGTCTACCTCGCCTCCTTGCCCTCTTGTATTCCTGATCTTGGCGTTGCCTTGGCCGTCTTGTGCTTTGGCTTCTTCCCGGCTTCCCTCCTTTGCCCTGCTAAGTGTGGCCGTGGGCGCGGCTCTTACTGTCCGTGCACAAGTAAAGGGGTACAAAGGAGTGCCCCTACTTTAGTACACCGACAGGAGCCCCCGGGTCTGGGCCACACATAAGCGCGACATGTTGTTAGGCCAGGCCCGAAACGGTGCACGGGCAGTCGGGGCGGGATTTTATCGCAGTAATTTTTCGCCCGCTGCGCTTCCCCGCGACCTGCGCGCGACGTGGAGGGTCGTGCGTGACATGGGGGTCATGCGTGGGGCGGTTTCCGCACACATGCGTCACACCGCAGTTAATGGGAAAAGAGGCAGCCCGCGCCTTCCCCGTAAAAAGGAATAACCGCGGGCACGCTGCTCATTTACCCTTCATGCTTTCCCCAATCTCGGAACCGCTGTCCTCTTCTCCTTCCTTCGCAAGCCTTCGCCTTCGCTCGCTGCCATCGCGCCTTCGCCATCTTCCATTCCTCGCTTCCCGCAGCCGCCATGGCACCCAAGACTAGCAGAGGCAAGGGAGTGGCCAAGGATGCCGGGGAGAAGGAGCCGCCGGAGAGCGGGTTGGCGGTGCGTCGGACGCAGCACGCCTACTTCCCGTCGACGGTCGATGCGGTCGAGCTCCGGGACTACTTCAAGCACTTGTGGGGGTGCAAGACGGGAGGCGAGACGACGGGGCATCTGGCCACGCGTGTCATCCCCGCCGCGTTCGCCGAAGCTAGCCCGAATCGGTACCCGTTCTTCGTCGACTACTTTTCTTGCGGCCTCTGCCCCCCTTCTCTGATTTCTTCAGCGACATCATGCACACCTATGCCTTCCACCTTCTGGATTTCACTCCAAATGTTGTGGCGTGCATGGCTCTTTTTGTGCACCTCTGCGAGGGTTTCGCCGGGGTGCATCCCAACACGGCGCTCTTCCGCCACTATTTCTTACCTCGCTTCCAAAAGGGGGGCGCCATTTCCGGTTGCGTCGCCTGGATCCCTAAGACCCAGGAGAAAGAGACATACCCGGACAGCGCCCAGAAGGAGAGGTGGGAGGAGTGGCGAGGCCGGTGGTGCTGGATTGAGGAGAAGGACCCACCAGCATTCTGCGAGGTTCGCCAGGCGCCGCCAGTCCGCGGAAGCGACTAGAGCGATGTCGATGTCGACGACAAGAAGCTCACGGTCGCCACCACAAGGATCCTTCGTCTCACCGAGGCCGGGCTCACCCTTGAGATGATTGGGGCGGATTTCATCCGCCGCCGAATCGCTCCGCTGCACAACAAGGGGAGGTCGGCCTGGCTCTTCACGAATGCTGCCGACATCATGAGGCTCCGCCCCGGCCTGGACCACAACTTCACGGTGATGGGGCACGCCCACTTTTGCCAGCGGCTCTTTCAGCTCGACGTGAACCGCCATGGCGAGGTCAAGCGGTCCGGCAAGGCCGCGAAGGAGGGCAAGGTCGCCAAGGGGCCCTTGTTCAAGTTGCCAGCGGGGGTGGTCCCATTGTGCAACAATTCGCGTTGGAGCGACATCATCGCCATGATGCCGGAGTTCAACGCGCACGGCCTCGTCCCAAATTGGGATGAGCCGCCGGAGGACCAGGTGCAGGAGTTTTTCGACACATTGGAGGAGAAGTATGTCACCGCCGAGCTGCGGCTCGTCCAAGACACCACCCTGGCGGAGCTGGACTACATCACCGCCAGGGCGGTGGAGGCGGAGGTCGCCAAGGAGGCCGGCAGCGCCGGCGGCGTGGAGGACAAGGCCGTGGCGGAAGCGGAGGAGAAGGAGCTCGCCCACTGGGCGGAGGCCGATGGGGAGGCCAGCAGCACCGGCACCGGGGCCCTTCTCGTTGAAGATGTGGTCGACGAGTCATCGTCGGAGGAGGCCGAGGCCGTCGACCTTCCGGCCACGGGGAGTGGGCGAGTCCTGCGGCGGGCCACCTCTGGCGAGCCGGTTCGGCCCGGCAGGGTCGTGCAGCCCCGGCAAGCCCAGGAGGCGTCCGTGCGTCAAACAAGGGCTGCAGCTGCGAAGAAATCGGTGAAGGCCGCGATGGCGACGAGGAAGGCAACTGCCTCTTCTTCGTCCAAGCGCCCTCGGACTCCATCGGCTTCCCCTCCTCCAGCAGATGTCGACGCGGAGGTCTTCTTTGACTTCGGGTCCCTCAGCCCAAGGAGGAAGAGGAAGGCAGCAGAGGAGGAGGTGGAGGACGAGTAAGTATCTTGCTCCTTTTTGTCATCTCCGTCCATTCAACCTCTGCCGCTTGTCTTGACCTGTTCTTCTTCTTTGCAGGGATGCGGAGACACTGGCCCAGAGGGTGAAGAGGGCCAGGGCTTTGGCGAGCGGCCAGCCCCCGGCAGGTACTTCCGGCACACCGCTGGTGGTGTTGAGCAGCCCGGATAGCAGCCCCCAGCACAGCCCCCAGCGTGAGTTCACCACTCACCCCTCGTCCACGCGTGTTGGGGGCACGATCTCTTGGTGCTGACCTTGCCGTGGTTGCAGGAGGAGGAGGACAGCAGCAGGAGGAGCCACAGAGGGATACCCCCAACACGTCGCCCCCATCAACCACGCCGCCCCGAGGGGCGTCCCCGGCAAGGGCGCCAAGTAGCAAGCCCATGCACACAAAGGAGGAGGAGGAGAACCCGGGCACTGGTGGCTTTGCCTCGGCGCCAAACGTTGGCGGGGAGGGGACCTCTGCTTCCTAGCCCGGCACAGGTAAATCGCTTGCCTTTCGTCCCCGTTCTTTTTTCTGTTCTTTCTGAATCTCGATCTTGGCCTTGCCTCATCCCCTTCTCGGTATCTAGATTTCCCCTCGGTGGACCCAGAGGACATCGACACCGTCATCGAGGATGTCACCAAGGATGCCGCGGTGGAGGCCGAGAAGATTGCTGCTGTCGGATGTGGGGTTCCGGCAAACCCTTAAGGTTCAAACACTGGGGTGCGTGCGAAGTCTCTCCCTCCTACCGATCTACGCTCTAGCTCGCTAAGATCTCGCGGATGAACTCGACGAACTCGCAACACAGAAAGACACGGGGTTTATACTGGTTCGGGCCACCGTTGTGGTGTAATACCCTACTCCAGTGTGGTGGTGGTGGTGGATTGCCTCTTGGGCTGATGATGAACAGTACAAGGGAAGAACAGCCTCCTGAGGTTGAGGTGTTCTTGTGCTTGTGTAGTTGAGGATGATCTGAACCAGTTCGGGATCAGTTGCCTCCTACTGTAGTGGCTAGTCCTATTTATAGAGGCCCTGGTCATCTTCCCAAATATCGAGCGGGAAGGGAGCCAACAACGGCGGGCAAATTTGAAGGGGGACAGCTAGTACAAGCTATCCTGACAAAAGCGGTCTTCGCGTGTGAAAAGCTCTGGGGTGACACCGTCTTGGGCTCCACGATGACCTCCGCCTTGCCATCCTCCTGGTCTTGGTCTTATTGCACCAATATGGCAACCTTTGCCTGATGCCTCGGAACTGTTCGCCTGCGCTGGCCTCCTTAGCACCAAAGAGGAAATAGGGATGCTGCGCGCACTGGCGCCCGCCTGGTACCGTTCGTCATGGCTCACATCACAAGAGCCTCGTGAGGTTTGCCTTGCCTTGATATCTCTGCTCCTCGTGAGCCTGCCTAGCTAGGCCACTCCAGAGGAGGTCTTGCGTCGTCCGCCTCACGAGGTTTGGACCCTCGCGAGGGTCTTGGGTGCCTTGTTGAGGAAGATGGGCCATACGGCCTGCTGCTTGGCCACGCTGTGGGCCGCAGGCAGGCAAGTCTGGGGACCCCCGTTCCTAGAACGCCGACAGTAGCCCCCGGGCCCAAGGTGCGCTCGGGCTTGGCTTCGCGGCGAAGCCAAGGGTCAAGTTCGGAGCACCGCGGGCCCCAAAAGCCTGCGGCCTCGGTCGACGCGTGGCGGTTGATTAGACGTGGGCGTCTCTGCTTCCCCACGCTGCCTCGGCAACTGCACGACTTGACAAGTACCTACGACATGCAAGGAAAACCATCATTACCTGCGATCGTGGGAGACGCCGGTTGGCCTTCTCTTGCTATAAATGGGGAGGGGCGGAGCCCCCGTTTCCCATCTCTTCCTTGCTTGCTTGCTTCTCTGCTTCATTGCTTGCAGTGCCATCGGTGGCGCCACGAAAGAAGTTATCTGCCGCCGAGAAAGGAAAGGCCCCTTGTGAGGGCCCCAGTTCCCAGGCGCCCAAGCGCGGCCGCGGCCGTCCGCGCAAGCATGCCGCGACCCCCGCCATGGCCCACCGTCGAGGTGGCACCGCAGTATGCGGAGGGGATCGTCCCATCCATGGTGGTTCAGCCGATGAGGGGAGGCGCGCGATGGTGGCGCGGCCTCCCCGCCCGCGCTTCCATTCGGCTGAGGTGTCGCCGGAGTTCGCTGTCTGGTCGGAGAGCCCGGCCGGCAACTGGCTCCAACTTCCGCGCTTCTTCGCCGGCGAACTGCTGGCCTCCGGTCTGGGCGGGCTCTGAGTGCAGGCGGACGGCTGCTGCAGCAGGGCCTCTTGGGTTGCGGTCGAGACTTCCGCCGCGAGCAACATAGCCCTGGCCCGCGGCTGGCAGACGTTCGCCCGTGCGTGCGGCCTGGGCAGGCGGTGCACCCTCCACTTCAGGTACGATGGTGAATCGACCCTCTATGTGAGGGTGTTCGGGGAAGATGGTCGCCGCGCCGGGTGCTGCCCCGAGACGAACGACGGTGAGGAGGTGCTCGGCCTTGGTGATGGTCGCGATGAGGACGAGGGCGAGCCTGCCCTCGGCGGCGACCGCGTCTCCTCCAGCTACGGCGGCTCTTCCTCCGGTGACAGCTCCAGCAGCGGTGGCTACGACCTGCCGCCGCGCCCGCTTCGAAGGAGGCAGCGGGTCATCTCGTCGTCGCGCCTCCGTGAAGCGCGAGGAGGGGTCTGGCTAGGCTCGGGGCGTCGCCAAGGGCCTGCCTCTGCGGACTGCTGCAACGCTGCTTTGCTTAGTTTTTTCTTTCTTTCCTGCATCGGAAAACAAAACCAGTATGGGCCCAGAGGGGCGTGTATCGAACTGTGGTTCTTTGGTTAATGCACTGTGCGTGTCGTTCCCATGCCGTGTTGTTGTTTTGCGCAAAGATAACTTAACCTGGTGTGCTCGGGATGCCCTTTCCCTTACGTGGTGTCTGCGTTGCTCAGAAACTGCAAAAAATTCGTTAGGGGGTGCACTAAAGGATTTGCCGTCCACCCAAGCCTTGCCTTGGCGCCTTGTATCACGGTACCCGAGGGGCACGGATTTAGGAGAGATGTGCCAGCTTCCAGGCTCGAACGACGGTGGCTCGCGAGAAGGCAAAGAGAAGAGAAATGGTCGCGAGGGCACCTGCCTAGCCCCCTCGCGAGGTATGCGAGAGAGAGAACATTAGCAAACTAGAGCCGAAAAAGCGGTAAAAGGCTAGGGAACCAAATCAGCAATGAACACCAAGAGCAACTCTGATTAAGGAAAAGCGAGCCAACTAAGGAAAGCAAATGAAAAGCCGCGTCCGGCACCTAATCTAGTATTCAAGTCTTCTCACCAACGTGGAGCTAAGTGCTGTCCACTAGGCGTGGGAGGGAGCCCCAGGGCCTGAGGCCGGCGCTCCTGAGACTCCGGGGCGTGTACATCCCCACTCATTATTACGTGAGAGTGTCACGGGCGGCGATTCTTCACAGGCACCGGGCCTTCTTCACAGGCTCTAGGCCTTTCTTCTCAGGCTCTGGGCGTTGCTTCATGGATAGAACTTCCGGAGGTGCTGGATGTTCCAGGCGTTCTGGATGGGTATCCCGTCCTGCGTCTCCAGGCGCGCTGCACCTGGCCTGGATACATGGACGACCCTGAACGGGCCCTCCCACATGGGCGAAAGCTTGTGCAGCCCTTCCCTGGAGAGGACCCGCCTCAGGACGAGGTCACCCACCTCGAGTGTCTTGGAGCGGATGTTGCGGCACTGGTACCGCCGCAGCGCTTGTTGGTACCTTGCCGCCCTCAATGCGGCTTCGCGTCTGCGTTCCTCCCCCAGTACGAGATCCATCCCCCGCATGGCGTCCTGCTGCGTTTCGTCGAACGCCAGGACCCCGGCGGAGCGATGCTTGACCTCGTGAGGGAGGACTGCTTCGGCTCCGTAGACAAGGAAGAACGGAGTCTCGCCCGTTGGCTTGG
The DNA here is from genome assembly GCF_018294505.1 of Triticum aestivum. Lineage (NCBI taxonomy): Eukaryota > Viridiplantae > Streptophyta > Magnoliopsida > Poales > Poaceae > Triticum > Triticum aestivum. The sequence continues at coordinate 325,859,615 of NC_057808.1, read as the reverse complement.
TAGCGCTGATACGGATGGACCACAGCATGGACTGGAGTTCGTCGTGCCAGCCCCTACCGCAGGCAGGCCTCCAGCTTCTTCTTGAAGGTCCTGGTCTTGAGACCCCTCAGGACCTCAGTGTTGGCGCGTTCGGCCTGACCATTACTTCTGGGGTGGGCCACCAAAGCGTAGCAGAGCTGCGTTCCAAGGTTAGCACAGTAGGTTTTGTAGAGGTTACTAGTAAACTACGATCCGTTATCTGTGATGATGCGGTTGGGGACCCCGAAGCAGCTCACAAGGCCCTTGATGAGTTTGACAGCAGAGCCGGCTGGAATGGTACGGACGGCTTCCACTTCCGCCCACTTGGTGAACTTGTCGATGGCGACGTAGAGATAACGGTAGCCCCCTGGCGCTCGTGGGAACGGGACTAAGATGTCCAGCCCCCAGTCCGCGAACGGCCATGTGAGCGGAATGGTTTGGAGGCCCTGAGCGGGCTGATGGATTTGCTTGGCGTGGAATTGGCAAGCTTTGCAGGACTTCACCAGCTCGGCTGCATCGTTGAGTGATGTAGGCCAATAGAATCCGCTGCGAAAGGCCTTGCCGACGAGGATCCTTGACGATGAGTGATGTCCACAGTCCCCGCCATGTATGTCAATCAGCAGCTCCCTTCCTTGATCGCTGGAGATGCAGCGCAGCGTGACGTCGTTCGGCCGTTTCCTGTACAACTCGTCATCTTGAATGTAGTATGCCGTGGCTTGTCGGGCCACGCGCTCCGCGTCTTCTTCCTTCTCCGGCAGCATCCCGTGCATCAGGTACTCCTTGAATTCCTTGGTCCAGCACTCCTCCTGGGGCTCGAGCGCCAAGAGCAGCCGAGCTCCTGAGGTTGGGCCGCAAGCTGGGGCTCCCGTGGCCGGGGGCTGTGGGAGCTCCTCCCGAGGCTGAGTCGTGCTTGAAAGAGGTGGCGTAGCTGATGGCTTGAAGAGCCACTCTTCGAAGACGCCGGGCTCTTGCGGTTGCCGCTTGGATGCTCTCTTGGCGATGTCGTCGGCTTCCTTGTTGGTGCCCCGGGGCACGTGCTGTAGCTCCAGGCCCGAGAACTGCCTTTCCATCTTGCGCACCTCCGCAAGGTAGGCCTCCATCTGCTCGTCCTTCGGCTCGTACACTTTGTTGGAGAAGTTGACGAGGAGCTGCGAGTCGCCCTTGACGGTAAGGCGCCTCACCCCCAGAGCCGCCGCAGCCTTCAGGCCTACTATGAGGCCTTCGTATTCTGCGATATTGTTGGAGACCTTCTCGCTGTGCTGGAAGCAGAGTTACACGATGTAGTAAAGCTTGTCCTGAGTGGGCGAGATGAGGACTGCTCCAGCCCCCGCGCCCTGGTGCGCGAAAGCGCCATCGAAATGCATGACCCAGCCGTCTGGTGCCTCACTTCCTGGGGAGGTGGACCGGTCTTCTCCTTCCTCAAGAGCCCGGGCATCTATCCATTCTGCCACAAAATCAGCGAGCGCGGCTCCCTTGATGACCCTGGTAGTGCTGAACTCCAGCTGGAATGCTTGCAGCTCGATGTTCCATTCAGCGACCCTTCCGACTGAGTTTGGGCTCCTGAGTACCCTCTCCAATAGGTAAGATGAGATGACCTTGATGGGGTGGCCCTGGAAGTAGTGTTGCAGCTTGCGCGAGGCCACCAAGAGTGCGAGCAGGAGCTTTTGCGGCATGGGGTAGCGTGCCCTTGCGTCCCGCAGTACGGTGCTGACGAAGTACACCGGGTGCTCGACAAGGGCTGGCACACTGTTGAGGCTCGGGTCCTGCGGAGATTGTGGCATATCCTGAGGTGGAGGGTTTCCTGAGACCTGACCGTCCTCAGGAGCTTCTGCGATGTTGCCCTGCTGAGCTTGGTCTTCCGCCGCTGACGGCTCTGCTGCGCCTTCCTGACCCTGCGATGCATCGGCTCTGGCTTGGCGCGGCACACCCTTGTCTTGGCGCTCCTCCCGAACCGCCACCAGCGCCACGCTGGCGGAGTACGGGGTGGCGGCAAGGTAGAGTACCAGAGGCTCGAGAGGTCGTGGTGCCACCATCACCGGGGGGTTGGTGAGGTATTTCTTGAGGTCTTGGAAGGCCCGGTCGGCCTCCGGGGTCCACTCGAAGGGGCCCTTCTTCTTCATGAGCTTAAAGAAGGGTAAGGCGCGCTCGCCTAGCTTGGAGATGAAACGCCCTAACGCGGTCACCCGCCCTGCCAGCTTTTGCATCTCCTTGAGGGTCTGTGGTGGGCTCATGTCTTCGATGGCCTTGATCTTCTCTGGGTTCGTCTCGATCCCTCTGTGGGATACAAGGAACCCTAGTAGCTTGCCGGAGGGGACGCCAAACACGCACTTCTCCGGGTTAAGCCTCAAGTTCACCCGGCGCAAGCTCTCAAAGGTCTCCTCCAAGTCTTGAATCAACGTCCTCGCCTCGCGAGATTTGACCACTATGTCATCAACGTAGGCCTCTGTGTTCCTGCCGAGCTGCCGCCCCAAGGCGATGTGCATCAGCCGCTGAAAGGTTGCGCCCGCGTTGTGAAGGCCGAAGGGCATGCAGGTGTAGCAGTACACCCCACATGGTGTCAGGAAGGCCGTCTTCTCCACATCCTCCACCGCCATCTTGATTTGATGGTATCCGGAGAACGGATCCAGGAAACATAGCAAGTCGCACTCGGCAGTGGAGTCAATGATTTGATCGATGCACGGAAGGGGGAACGGATCTTGGGGGCAAGCTTTGTTAAGGTTGGTGAAGTCGACGCACATCCGTTCCTTCCCACCTTTCTTCGGTACTACGACGGGGTTCGCCAGCCAATCAGGGTATCGAACTTCTCGAATGGTACCAGCCGCCTCCAGCTTGCATGTCTCTTGGACGATGAAGGCCTGCTTCTGAGTGGACTGCCGTCTCGCCCGCTGCTTCATGGGGCGCATGTTGGGGCACACCCTTAGATGATGCTGGATCACCTCTCTCGGGACCCCTACCAGCTGATTGGGCTCCCACGCGAATATCTCCTTGTTTGCCCGCAAAAACCTCACCAAAGCTTCTTCTTGTCCCCGGTCTAGGCTGGTTCTAGTAAAGGTGGCTCCTGAAGACCCGTCCTCATCAACCGGCACCTGCTTGGTCTCCGCCTTGTTTTGGGTGAACAACTGCTTCTTCTTGGCGGGCGCGGTCTCCTTGTCCTCGGGCGTATTGGCGCCGGCTGCCTGCGCTGCTGCCGCGGTCTTGAAGGCGAGCCTGAGCGCCGTCACTGCCTCCTTAGTGTCCCCCTTGATGGTGAGGACGCCCTTGCTCCCTGGCATCTTCATGAGGTTGTAGGCCGGGTGAGTCGCCGCCATGAACTGAGCAAGAGCCGGGTACCCGAGTATGGCATTGTACGGGAGACCAATGCGGGCGATGTCGAAGTCCACCAGCTCAGTGCGGTAGTTGTCGCGCGTGCCAAAGGTGACGGGGAGGCGGATCTGCCCCAGAGAGTGGGCAGCTCCACCACCCACTCCCGAAAAAGGCTTGCTGAGGTTGAGTCGCTCGGGCGGCACGTGGAGGAGGCTGAAGGCTTCTACGGAGAGCAAGTTGAGGCCGGCACCGCCGTCGATGAGGGTCTTGGTGACGGCCACGTTGCAGATGGTAGGCGTGCAGAGCATTGGGAGCATGCCAGAGCCGGGGTGGTCTTCTGAATCGAAGGTGAGGTCAGCCTCCCGCGCAGCCCAACCCGGCGGAGCCCCCGGGCGCTTGGAGGCTGCCCCAATTTGACGGAAGAAAGGCTTGACGTGGCGATCTGAAGGCGGTGCTTGAGAGCCACCCAGCAGCGCCGCGACTGCGTGGTGCGCCGGCACCGCGTAGCGCGCGGTGAAGAGGTCGCGGAGTTCCTCCCAGGACGCCACCGTGGACCTGGGAGGTTGAGCAGCCAGGCGCGTGGCTCGCCGGCGAGGGCCATGGGGAACCAGATGGCCATGATCTTGCGGTCGCCTCCGGCATCGAGGACGGCCTCCTCGTACGCCTGCAGGAATGGCGCCGGGTCCGCCACACCGTCGTAACGCAGCGGCATCTCCGGCTTGAACATGGCTGGCCACTGCACTCGCCGCAGGGCGGGGGCCAGGGCTCGGTACCCAGACTCCCTGCTGCTGGTGTCGGGCGCAGAGGTGGGTGGCGGCGCACCTGCCATGGGAGCGAAGCACGGCGGCACGGGGTGCAGGTTGGTGGAGAGGAGCTCCGGCACACCCCCTACCTGGCGCGCCAAATGTCGGATGTGGGGTTCCGGCAAACCCTTGAGGTTCGAACACTGGGGTGCGTGCGAAGTCTCTCCCTCCTACTGATCTATGCTCTAGCTCGCTAAGATCTCGCGGATGAACTTGACGAACTCGCAACACAGAAAGACACGGGGTTTATACTGGTTCGGGCCACCGTTGTGGTGTAATACCCTACTCCAGTGTGGTGGTGGTGGATTGCCTCTTGGGCTGATGATGAACAGTACAAGGGAAGAACAGCCTCCTGAGGTTGAGGTGTTCTTGTGCTTCTGTCGTTGAGGATGATCTGAACGAGTTCGGGATCAGTTGCCTCCTACTGTGGTGGCTAGTCCTATTTATAGAGGCCCTGGTCCTCTTCCCAAATATCGAGCGGGAAGGGAGCCAACAACGGCGGGCAAATTTGAAGGGGGACAGCTAGTACAAGCTATCCTGACAAAAGCGGTCTTCGCCTGCGAAAAGCTCTGGGGTGACGCCGTCTTGGGCTCCACGATGACCTCCGCCTTGCCATCCTCCTGGTCTTGGTCTTGTTGCACCAATATGGCAACCTTTGCCTGATGCCTCGGAACTCTTCGCCTGCACTGGCCTCCTTAGCACCAAAGAGGAAATAGGGACGCTGCACGCACTGGCGCCCGCCTGGCACCCGCCTAGTACCGTTCGTCATGGCTCACGTCACGAGAGCCTTGTGAGGTTTGCCTTGCCTTGATATCTCTGCTCCTCGTGAGCCTGCCTAGCTAGGCCACTCCAAAGGAGGTCTTGCGTTGTCCGCCTCGCGAGGTTTGGACCCTCGCGAGGGTCTTGGGTGCCTTGTTGACGAAGATGGGCCATACTACCTGCTGCTTGGCCATGCTGTGGGCCGCAGGCAGGAAAGTCTGGGGACCCCCGTTCCCAGAACGCCGACAGCTGCCAAGGAGACCGCCAAGGGCGCTGCTGAGGACGCGGCCAAGGGGCCTGCCGGGGAGCCCGGTAAGGCTACTGACTAGGAGGCCGGCAAGGGGCCTGCCGGGAAGGCCGGCAAGTCCGCTGCCGAGGAGGAGGGGTCGATGACCAGCCCTCCTCCTCCGCTGCCTCTGGCTCCGGCAGGTATCTGAAGGTGAGCGACGACCTTCTCGTCCACCTCCCAGGGTTGTCGAGCTCCAGGGCGCCCATCGAGGGAGAGGTGTTCGACGAGGAGGTGCTTGCCGCCGCCGGGCTCGAGGTTGGTGACGAGCCGAGCGCCGGTGGCGACGGTTCTCGGGAGGAGCGGCTTCTCCAGGCCATGGGCGCCAACTTCCAGAAGCTCCAGGCGCTCCACCGTGCCCGCATGGACAAGGCCAAGTCCAGGATGGCAACGGTGGACAAGGCGGAGGCGGACCTCAAGGTGCGCGTCACCGAGACGCAAACTTGGTTCTGCCAAGCTTGTGAGGAGCTGAAGACCGCCTAGGGCGAGCTGGCCAGGCGCGAGGTGGAGCTCACCATGAAGCAGGCTGACATCAAGAAGGCCCAGGAGACGGCGAAGAACCTGGCCGCCAAGGCCGAGGCTGCTCGAACCCAGCACCAGGCCATGCTGAACTCCCAGGAGGAGGACCTTGCCGCGCGCGAGGAGAAGCTTGCCACAACGCTCCACGGCAAGGATGAGGAGGTGGAGAAGCTCGTTGTGCAGCGGACCTGGGAGCTGGAGCAGAGGCACAAGGTGGCACTCGATGCCCAGGCTCTGGTTCACGCTGACAAGGTGAAGGAGCTGGAGGTGGAGCGGGACGAGCTGAAGGACCAGGCCCTGAAGCTGTCCAAGGAGAAGGACACGCTCAACGGCGCCCTGACGGAGGCGCAGGGCATGGCCGTCAGCAGGGCCGGGGAGCTTTCCGAGGCCAGCAACTCCATCAAAGACATCAAGATGAAGCTGGAGGGTCTCGAGGGAATGTTGTCGGAGGCCCAGGCCCGGGAGGGGACCCTGGCCAAAGACCTGCAGGCCGAGAAGCAGCTTCGGAAGAACGAGACCGCCAACCACAAAGACTTTGTGGAGGGTGAGAATCGCTGGATCGGCCGCCTTGAAGACGTCGCCGGCAGGATCGCCATGCAGCCGGCCACCATGGGGATGCCAACTATGACGTATGCTCCGGATTGCAGCACGACTCCCAACGCTAGGCTGACCCTGTTCTTTGAGGGTGTTCTTGGAGCCCTGGAGCATTTCCGCTCCACCAGGGCGACTTTCCTGGCCAATGAGGCCCGGAGGCTTTGCCGGGGTGCCATGACGAAGGTTCTCACCAAGGTGGCATACTGGAATCCCTACCTCGACTTCGATGCTACGCTGGAGAGCTTGCCGGAGGGTGTGGACCTCGCGCCGCTCAGGGAGCGGATCGAGCCCGTCATCAGCGGCATCGATAAAATCTAGAGGGTAGAGGGCCAGCGCCGGGACTAGGCACCCCGCTTCTTATCGTCGCTGCAGGTTCATGGCCAAGACAATTTCTATCTTTAGTTAGAACCGCAGCAACAATTGGTGTAATATAACTCTGCATTACTTTTGAATCAGTGCATGTTATTTTCCTGTTAAATTTCTCTCTCTGTATGTCCACCCTATGTTTATCGGGTAGGCCTACCGGCGCGTAACCCAGGCCACGGCACCCCAATGACGGATCCTCGATAGCCTGCCGGGTGTGCTTGCTGCCAGGAAAACCACCTTACCACTCTCGACGCGGCCGCTCAAACTGTCGAGCTTGACTCGAGTCAGAATCGAGAGTGTTGCCAATCGCGGAAGGCTACCGTGCCGCTCTCGACGCGGCCGCTTAAGCTGTTGAGCGGACTCGAAACAGGGTAAGGGTGTTGCCAATAGCGGGATGGCCCCTTTGTGTGTAGGTTTTCCATACAAAGAACGAGATCTCCGAGGGGAATAACCTTATATAAAAAGGAAATATTTAAAGTTTGGTATGACTTAGCTTTCCTGTCGCCGCACCGGCGTCCTCCGTGCTTGCAGGCTGCATTGTTCTCTTGGCCATCTTCTTCTTTGGAAGCTGTGGCCACGAAGAACTGCTAGGCTAACTGCTAGACCAGATTCTCACAACTGTGCCCCTACCTGGCACGCCAAAGATGTCGGTGGGAACGACACCTATGGGATCACTGGAATCCCTTCTACGGTCGGCGAGCGCGGGGTTGTGAGAAGAGCAGGTCCAGAAGCCAGCACAAGGATCGTTTACCCAGGTTCGGGCCGCGAGGATGCGTAAAACCCTAGTCCTGCTTTGGTGAATGTATTGAGTGTTCTTGAGCTTTCGAACTAGCTACGGTGGCTGCGTAGTTCCAAAAAGCCGAATCCAGTCTCCAGTATGCCTCAGGCCTCCTTTTATAGTCGAAAAGGGGTTGCCATAGTGGCACACAGGAGGTGGAAAGGCGTACAGTGCACGAGCTTATCGCCCGGCATTACGGGACAAAGTGCATTAAATGCGCTACTTAGGTGTCCATTAGCTTTATCGGGGACGGGAACGAGGCCCGGCCCGTCCGTCGCCGCTCCGTCACACATCGACACGCGCCCAGGCCAGCAATGCGTGCGGTGCCGGCATGCAGGCTGCTGAGGTGGTGCGGTGGCAGGGTCTTCACGAAGATCTGCATGCCACCACGCAGGTGCTTGCCGAGTTGGTCTGGAACCCGTGTGATGTCACGCAGGTGCCTGCCCAGATGGTTGGGCTGGCAGCTGCATACGAATGGCCGCGGAGCCTTGGCTGGTGCGGGCCTGGCAGTGGCCCTGTTGGCGCCCTCGGCAAGGGCCTTGCCGGACGCCCGGCAAGGGTCTTTCCGTGGCGTCACAGTTGTCCCCGGCAAGGCGCTTGCCGGGGGTCTTGTGGATCTCCTCAGCTAGGATCCCGCCGAGGGTCGCCATCTTCTGGTCCTCATCTGATCTTGTATGTTTATGATCTTGACAAAGATCTGCATGCCATCACGGAGGTGCCTCCCGAGCCCTGGTTCCAATGTGGTTGGTGGGGTCGGAAATCGTGGGCTCAAGGGAGGCTCGCTCTATTGGCATTGGGCAGGCTTCCCCGGCAAGGCCCTTGCCGGGGCTGCGGGGGGCTGCCTCGGCAAGAACCTTGCCGAGGGAGTCTACCTCGCCTCCTTGCCCTCTTGTGTTCCTGATCTTGGCGTTGCCTTGGCCGTCTTGTGCTTTGGCTTCTTCCCGGCTTCCCTCCTTTGCCCTACTAAGTGTTGCCGTGGGCACGGCTCTGACTGTCCGTGCACAAGTAAAGGGGTACAAAGGAGTGCCCCTACTTTAGTACACCGACGCCTAGCGGGATCTCAGGCAAGATAACCATTACCCTCGATATCACTTCTATCTTTGCTTGCTAGTTGTTTGCTCTATCGCTATGTCGCGCTACCTACTACTTGTGTATCATGCCTCCCATATTGCCATGTCAAGCCTCTAACCCACCTTCCTAGCAAACCGTTGTTTGGCTATATTACCGCTTTTGCTCAGCCCCTCTTATAGCGTTGTTAGTTGCAGGTGAAGTTGAAGATTGCTCCATGTTGGAACATGTTTATGTTGGGATATCACAATATCTCTTATTTTAATTAATGCATCTATATACTTGGTAAAGGGTGGAAGGCTCGGCCTTTTGCTCAGTGTTTTGTTCCACTCTTGCCACCCTAGTTTTCGTCATACCGGTGTTATGTTCCTTGATTTTGCATTCCTTACGCGGTTGGCGTTATGGGACCCCCTTGACAGTTCGCTTTGAATAAAACTCCTCCAGCAAGGCCCAACCTTGGTTTTACATTTTTCCTAACAACCTATTACTTTCCCTTGGGTTTTCGCGAGCCCGAGGGTCATCTTTATTTTAACCCCTTGGGCCAGTGCTCCTCTAAGTGTTGGTCCAAACTAGAGCCCTTTGCAGTGCCACCTCGGGGAAACTTGAGGGCTGGTTAGTTGTACGGATTGCTCATCCAGTGTGCCCTGAGAACGAGATATGTGCAGCTCCTATCGAGATTTGTCGGCACAGTCGGGTGGTCCTGCTGGTCTTGTTTGACCATTGTCAAAATGTCTTGTAACCGGGATTCCGAGACTGATCGGGTCTTTCCGGGAGAAGGAATATCCTTCGTTGATCGTGAGAGCTTGTGATGGGCTAAGTTGGGACACCCCTGTAGGGTACCATCTTTCGAAAGTCGTGCCCGCGGTTATGTGGCATATGGGAATTTGTTAATATCCGGTTGTTGAGAACTAGACACTTGACTTAATTAAAATGCATCAACCGCGTGTGTAGCCGTGATGGTCTCTTTTCAGCGGAGTCCGGGAAGTGAAGACGGTTTGGGTTATGTTTGAACGTAAGTAGTTCAGGATCACTTCTAGTTTCACGACCGCTGCGTAGCTTCTCATCTTACTCTTATTTGCGTATGTTAGCCACCATATTTTCTTAGCGCTTGCTGCAGCTCCACCTCATCACCTTATCCTACCCATAAGCTTAAATAGTCTTGATCTCACGGGTTTTGAGATTGCTGAGTCCTCGTGACTCACAGTTACTACCAAAACAGTTGCAGGTGCCGATGATACCAGTGCAGGTGATGCTACCGAACTCAAGTGGGAGTTCGACGAGGACCTTGGCCGTTACTATGTGTCTTTTCCTGATGATCAGTAGTGGAGCCCAGTTGGAACGATCGGGGATCTAGCATCTGGGGTTATCTTCTTTTCGTTTGGTTTTGACCGTAGTCGGTCTATGTGTGTACTTGGATGATGTGTATGATTTACTTAAGTATTGTGTGAAGTGGCGATTGTAAGACAACTCTCTTTATCCTTTTCTTGTTCATTACATGGGATTGTGTGAAGATGACCCCTCTTGCGACAAAACCACAATGCGGTTATGCCTCTAAGTCGTGCCTCGACACGTGGGAGATATAGCCGCATCGTGGGCGTTACAAGTTGGTAATCAGAGCCATCCCCGACTTAGGAGCCCCCTGCTTGATCGAATCGCCGATGTTGTCGAGTCTAGAGCAAAAATGTTTTGAGTCTTAGGATTATATATATATCGGAGAGTAGGATTATTATTACTCCTCAGTCCCTTCGTCGCTCTGGTGAGGTCTCCTGACGTAGAAGTTTTGTCTTTCCTCTCCTCAAATTTCACTAAAAAAATTTAGGATCACGCCGGTATCTTGGGATCGTTCCGATATTCTTGTGACGAGAACATTGTTCTTGGTGACTCCTGACATTTTGGGGTTGTGGCATTGTCCCGGGGAGTTGAGCTCTGAGGTGTTGTCGTCACAATTTTATCGTTGAGTTCTGGAATACCTGAGTTTCGCAGACATCGAAAATCTCTTTTATGAAGTTGTTGGTGAGATAACCTCGATGCCACCCAGTACTGGGGCGGGAGTTCTGGAGTATTGCCACAACTCATATAACGGATGCTTTTCGAAGGTTGAGGTACACGATTTTCGGAGTTTTCTTGGTTATGTGTTGACGGATGGATACAGCTGGATGTAGGGATTGCTAGTTTGGCTGAGATATTATGCTTCCCCTGTATCCCCAACACCAGATTGCATAACCGGAAAGTTTCGGGAGTTTTTAGGTGGGAATTCAAGTACCTCCTAGAATATCTTTCGGACAAATGCATGATATGGGATTGGGTAAATCTCTATCATATGTATTTGTTCTGGCTTATCCTGCAAGCCAAATCCTTTGTTTGGTTTTGAGTTGTGGTATTCGAGTTGCTTCGATGTCAAGTGTTGATCCATACCTACCCTAAATGGTGTTCTCATATTTCTATGTGAATACTAATCCTTCTTGATCACTGAGGTTGTCATGCCAATTCTTTTTCAACCGGCGTGTTTCTCTTCAAGTGCATCCGATCATTCCAACATTCGCAAGATCAATTCTAAGCTTTTTCTCAACGATGTTCGTTTCATCCGACCCAAGTTGCCTTTGTTTTCCCACCCTCCCACCCTTTTTCTTCAAGGACTCGGATTTCTTAATCAAGTATCCTTTTATTGATGGGAAGTCTCTCCATTCTTTTCCTTCAATGTTCTTATCCGGTGTTCCTCAGGAAGATACTAAGGAAGCTTCAAGTTCATCATTCTTCGTTCTCTTTTCTTCTCTGGTGGATTCAACTCAAGCTTTCAGTGTTGATTGTATTCCTTTCCTCGTTTCAAATGCTTTCTCATGTCGGTGCATCTCTTAGTCATCCACCTCTTGCTATTCATATTATCTGGAGTGCTGAAGATATCCCAGAAGATTCAAGTTTCCATTCTTATTCCTTTCAAGCTATTTCGAGGTTGTTACCTCATTCAAGACGTTCAAATCAACCGGCGCAATCTCTCTTTTAAATCGTTCAACGGTGTTTCCTTGAGTGGGCCCTAACCCACAGGTCTTTTCCCAGGATCTTACCTGACTCTTCTAATTTATCCGGAGCTATTCCCAAATTCTTTTCAAAGTTTGATGTAAGAATGCATTTTCATCAGTCAGATGCCTTCTCCAAGATCGCTTTCAAATTCTTTTCATCATTGATTCCGGAGTATCTCAGCAATTCATGGTGGTGTTTCTTGTCATCATTCTCAACATTTGAAGACCGAGGAAGAGATTTCTCCTAAAGTCTTGGTCTGTTCTCTTGAAGATTCATGGTTCTAGCTTCATGCCATCCTCTCATAATTGTTTTCGATTGTGAGAATTCTTTTAACCCATCCGGAGAAATTTAGGAGTCTTTCAGTTTGATTCTTCGGAGCCCATCATCTCAGGATTATTCATTCCAGCTTTTAGCTCTCATTCTCCAAATCTTACCGGTGCATCATTCAAGTATTCTCAAATCAGCTCGTGATCTATTCGTTCACTTGTATCTAAATTCTCTCAAGCATCTTTGTCATTTTCCAATTCTTCCTGGTGATGCGTTCCTTTTCTTCGTTCATTCTTTTAGTCCTTATGGTGGTTCGTCCAACATTCCTCTTCCATTGTTATCATACCAATTCGTTCGTTCTTTCCAAATCCTACTGGTGGTTCGTTGAAGACCTTCTTCAAGTTTACGCTATATCTCTCTTAATCCTTTCTACGAGAACAAGTAGTATGCCAAATCCATTGCTTGTCATCAATTTAAATTGGTGAAGGATGAGCATAACGTAATTCTTATTATTGTTTCATCCAAGTGATCTAGTTTCTTCTTTCCAGAGTGGTTCATTGCTACCTCTTGAGCATGGGCTGGTTTTCCCTTGAAGAGGAAAGGTGATGCAGCAAAGTAGCATAAGTATTTCCCTCAGTTTTTGAGAACCAGGGTATCAATCCAGTAGGAGACTACACGCAAGTCCCTCGTACTTGCACAAACAATCAAGAACCTTGCAACCAACGCGATAAAGGGGTTGTCAATCCCTTCACGGCCACTTGCAAAAGTGAGACCTGATAAAGATAATAAGATAAATATTTTTGGTATTTTTGTTGTATAGGTTGAAAAGTAAAGATTGCAAAATAAAAGGCGGCAGAAATAGCAAGTTGATAGGAAAATAATATGATGGAAAATAGACCCTGGGGCCATAGGTTTCACTAGTGGCTTCTCTCAAGATAGCATAATCTACGGTGGGTGAACAAATTACTGTCGAGCAATTGATAGAAAAGCGCATAGTTATGAGAATATCTAGGCATGATCATGTATATAGGCATCACGTCCGTGACAAGTAGACTGAAACAATTCTGCATCTACTACTATTACTCCACACATCGACCGCTATCAAGCATGTGTCTAGAGTATTAAGTTCGTAAGAACAGAGTAACGCATTAGGCAAGATGACATGATGTAGAGGGATAAACTCAAGGAATGTGATATAAACCCCATATTTTTATCCTCGATGGCAACAATACAATACGTGCCTTGCTGCCCCTGCTGTCACTGGGAAAGGACACCGCAAGATTGAACCCAAAGCTAAGCACTTCTCCCATTGCAAGAAAGATCAATCTAGTAGGCCAAACCAAACTGATAATTCGAAGAGACTTGCAAAGATATCTAAATCATGCATAAAAGAATTCAGTGAAGAATCAAATATTGTTCATAGATAATCTTGATCATAAACCCACAATTCACGGGATCTCGACAAACACACCGCAAACAGAATTACATCGAATAGATCTCCAAGAAGATCGAGGAGAACTTTGTATTGAGATCCAAAGAGAAAGAAGAAGTCATCTAGCTAATAACTATGGACCCGAAGGTCTGTGGTAAACTACTCACACATCATCGGAGAGGCTATGGTGTTGATGTAGAAGCCCTCCGTGATCCAGTCCCCCCTCCGGCGGAGCACCGGAAAAGGCCCCAAGATGGGATCTCACGGGTACAGAAGGTTGCGGCGGTGGAAATAGGGTTTCGTGGTGCTCTCGGATGTTTTCAGGGTATATGAGTATATATAGGCGAAAGAAGTAGGTCGGTGGAGCCACGAGGGGCCCACGAGGGTGGGGGGCGCGCTCACCCCCCTGGGGCGCGCCCTCCTACCTCGTGGCTTCCTCGCTCCTTCCTTGATGTCCACTCCAAGTCTCCTGGATTGTGTTTGTTCCAAAAATGATCCTCGCGAAGGTTTCATTCCGTTTGGATTCCGTTTGATATTCCTTTTGTGCGAACACTGAAATAGGCAAAAAAACAACAATTTGCACTGGGCCTTCGGTTAATAGGTTAGTCCAAAAAATAATATAAAAGTGCATAACAAAGCCCATTAAACATCCAAAATAGATAATATAATAGCATGGAACAATCAAAAATTATAGATATGTTGGAGATGTATCAAGCATCCCCAAGGTTAATTCCTGCTCGTCCTCGAGTAGGTAAATGATAAAAACAGAAATTTTGATGTGGAATGCTACCTAACATAATTTTGAAAGTAATTCTCTTTATTGTGGCATGAATGTTCAAATCCGAAAGATTCAAGATAAAAGTTTAATATTGACAAAAAAATAATAATACTTCAAGCATACTAACTAAGCAATTATGTCTTCTCAAAATAACATGGCCAAAGAAAGCTTATCCCTACAAAATCATATAGTTTGGCTATGCTTCATTTTTTTCACACAAAAATGCTCTCATCATGCACAACCCCGATGACAAGCCAAGCAATTGTTTCATACTTTAGTAATCTCAAACTTTTTTCAACTTTCACGCAATACATGAGCGTGAGCCATGGACATAGCACTATGGGTGGAATAGAGTATAATGATGGGGGTTGTGTGGAGAAGACAAAAAAAGAAAGTCTCACATTGACACAGCTAATCAACGGACTAGGGAGATGCCCATCAATTGATGTCAATGCAAGGAGTAGGGATTGTCATGCAACGGATGCACTAGAGCTATAAATGTATGAAAGCTCAACAAAAGAAACTTAGTGGGTGTGTATCCAACTTGCTTGCTCACGAAGACCTATGGCAATTGAGGAAGCCCATTGTTGGAATATACAAGCCAAGTTCTATAATGAAAATTCCCACCAGTATATGAAAGTGACAAAATAAGAGACTCTCTATCATAAAGATCATGGTGCTACTTTGAAGCACAAGTGTGGAAAAAAGGAAAGTAGCATTGTCCCTTTTGCTTTTTTTTGGCCTTCCTTTTTTTATTTGGCCTTTATCCCCTTTTTATTTTTTTATTTGGGACAATGCTCTATTAATGATGATCATCACACTTCTATTTATTTACAACTCAACGATTACAACTCAATACTAGAACAAAATATGACTCTATATGAGTGCCTCCGGCGGTGTACCGGGATAGGCAATGAATCAAGAGTGACATGTATGATAAATTATGCATGGTGGCTTTGCCACTAATACGATGTCAACTACATGATCATGCAAAGCAATATGACAATGATGAAGCGTAATGAAACAGTGCAAAGTTGCATGGCAATATATCTCGGAATGGCTATGGAAATGCCATAATAGGTAGGTATGGTGGCTGTTTTGAGGAAGATATAAGGAGGTTTATGTGTGATAGAGCATATCATATCACGGAGGTTGGATGCATCGGCGAAATTTGCACCATCTCTCAAGGTGAGAAAGGGCAATGCACGGTACCGAAGAGGCTAGCAATGATGGAAAGGTGAGAGTGCGTATAATCCAGGGACTCAACATTAGTCATAAAGAACTCACATACTTATTGCAAAAATCTACAAGTCATCAAAAACCAAGTACTACGCGCATGCTCCTAGGGGGATAGATTGGTAGGAAAAGACCATCGCTCATCCCCGACCGCCACTCATAAGGATGACAATCAAAGAACACCTCATGTTTCAAATTTGTCACACAATGTTTACCATACGTGCATGCTACGGGACTTGCAAACTTCAACACAAGTATTTCTCAAATTCAGAACTACTCAACTAGCACGGCTCAAATATTACCATCTTCATATCTCAAAACAATAATCAAGTATCAAACTTCTCATAGTATTCATTGCACTCTATATGAAAGTTTTTATTATACCCATCTTGGATGCCTATCATATTAGGACTAATTTTATAGCCAAAGCAAATTACCATGTTGTTCTAACACTACAAAAAAAAGACACATCCGTGACATTTTGGGCCGAACGAAATTTTTTCTGTCATACATATGACACTTCTATGACGATAATTGTGACAAAACCCGGTATCATCATAGATGTGATGGGCTCCTAGTTCTATGCAAAAAACCATGACAGAAAATGGGCTTTTCGTCCTGGGCGGGCCGGAGACGCAGCTGCATGACATTCTTTGGGCCGTCCATGACGGAAAAAACCGTGGTAGAAGCGAGGGCGAGGAAAATTTCGGGGAGTTCCCGGTTACGGTGGGAGGTCGGGGCCGAGCGATGCACGTTTCTCTCGTACACGTACGCGCGTGTGTGCGAGGCGTTGGCTCTAACTGAACCCGAGCGAGGCGTTGGGCTCTAACTGAACCCGAGCGATTGCTCTGCAGGCTACGCGTTACTGAACCCGAGCGATCGATCGATGGCTGTTAACTGAACCCGATCGAGCGATTCCTTCGCTACTGCTGCTAACTGAAGCCGATCGATGCTGCCTCTGGGATGAACAGTGAGTGTTGCGAGGGGGGGGTTGGATGAACAGTGAGCGGTGGCGTTGCCTCTGGATGAACAGGACCCCGTGGTGTGGTGGAGGGCTAGATGAATAGTAGACGGTGGAGGGGTGCCCGTGCAGGGGTGGTTGAACAGGACCGCGTGGTGGGGAGGGCTGGATGAACAGTAGACGGTGGAGGGTGCCCGTGGAGGGGTGGTTGAACAGTAGCCGGTGGAGTAGCGCGCGGTGGAGGCTGGATGAACAGGAGCCCGTGGAGGCTGGAGGAGGTCGACGGTAGCCCGTGGAGGCTGGAGGAGGTCGACGGTGGAGATGAACAGTATCCCGTGGAGTCCCGTTTTGCGGTACGCCACACCCCTCCCGATGAACAGGACCCCCGTTTCGACCGTAGGAGGTCCGTTTTGCAGTACGCCACACCCCTCCCGATGAACAGGACCCCCGTTTCGACCGTAGGAGGTCCGTTTTGCAGTACGCCACACCCCTCCCGATCCACAGGACCCCCGTTTCGACCGTAGGAGGTCCGTTTCGTCCGTTTTGCGGTACACCACACCCCTCCCGATCAACAGGACCCCCGTTTCGACCGTAGGAGGTCCGTTTCCTCCGTTTTGCGGTACGCCACACCCCTCCCGATCAACAGGACCCGCGTTTCGACCGTAGGAGGTCCGTTTTGCGGTACGCCACACTCCTCCCGACCAACAGGACCCCCGTTTCGACCGTAGGAGGTCCGTTTCCTCCGTTTTACGGTACACCACACCCCTCCCAATGAACACGACGCATTCCGTTGCCTCCCCATGAACATGACGCATTCCGTTGCCTCCCCATGAACACGACGACGACGCTGTTTCTCCGTTCCGACCCAGCCATGTACACGAGCCTTGGCCGTACGTATGCGCGAGTAGGCGTTCGAGACCACGCCCGTTTGTACACATACATGGCCGTATTTTCTTTCTTGCACCCTGGCCGTTGTACGTACGTGTACATGCTACGTGCGCGCCTCTACTACGACACGTACGCGCCTCTACTATGACACGTGCGCGCCTCTACATCCACAGTATATATGTACGTACACGTTCGTGACCAGAATGACAACGCTACGTACGCTTCGACCAGGTGGGTCCCGACTGTGAGGCACTTCCTTGCCTGCAAAGATGTAGCTGGTGGGTCCCAGCAGTCAGGGGGGCGAATCGTTTTTTTGCCCGGACGCACTTCCTTGCGTGCGAAGATGTAGCTGGTGGGTCCCAGCAGTCAGGGGCAAATGTTTTTTTCGCGAAATACGGTGGCCCGTCCGGTGGGTCCCCGCTGTCAGGTGGAGGAATAATTATTTTGCATGTAATAAGGAGGCACTTCCTTGCTACGGCCGTGGACCCAGCTGTCAGCCTCTCCACGTACAGTCCACGTCCGATGGAAGCCGTTCCTTGACCACGTTGACCATGCCGCGCTGAGAGCACCAGGGCGGTGGACGACGGCGAGGCCTGGGAAGGGGATGACGCGGAGCCGGGGAAGACGCGGCAGTGGATGCCCACGCGTAGAGGAGTACGAGGGTTCACTGGTTCGCTACGGTGTGAGGCTGCCGTCGCCGCAGAATAACAGGGGGTGTGGGTGAGTAGAGGGATGGCCTGGCCAGCGGTGGGAGTAGTAGGGGCGGTGAGGCCTCCGCCGCATCGCAGCCGGCCACGGGAGGCAGGAGCACGAGGCACGACCGGCGCTGGTTTGGGCGGCTGGAGCAAGAAGACCAGAGGTTGAAGAAGCACTACGGCCGTTGGATGGACATCGTACGGTCACTGGAGCTAGAATCGTGCATATTGACTAAGTTGACAAAGCCCTCCGTCCCCGTCAACTTAGTAGGCCCACAAGTCAGCCTGCCACTATACTGGGTCCCAGCTAACAGGGGGAGTATTCATTTTTTTGTGCGTAATAAGGAGGCACTTCCTTGCGTGCGAAGATATAGCTGGTGGGTCCGAGCTGTCAGCGGCGGTAACATTTTTTTCATGAAATACAGAGGCCCTTTCGGTGGGTCCCTGATCTCAGGTGGAGGAATCATTATTTTGCGCGTAATAAGGAGGCATTTCCTTGCGTGCGGCCGTGGACCCAGCTGTCGGCCTCTCCACGTACAGTCCACCTCAGATGCATGTCGGTCGTTAACCACGTTGACCAGGCCGCGCCGAGAGCACCAGGGCGGTGGACGACGGCGAGGCCTAGGAAGGAAACGACACGGAGGCAGGAAAGACTCGGCAGTTGTTTCCCACGCGGAGGGGAGTACGACTGTACGAGGGTTTACTGGTTTGTCTGCCGTCGCCGGAGAATAACAGCAGGTGTGGGTGAGTAGAGGGATGGCTAGGCCAGCGATGGGAGTACGATGGGGTGGTGAGGCCTGCGCGGCAGCAGAGCCGGCCGCGGGGAGGAGGGAGCAGGCAGTCCCGCCGGCGCTTGTTTGAGCGGCTGGAGCAGGAAGAGCAGAGATTGAAGAAGCACGACGGCCGTTGGATGGCCGTCCAACAGTCACTGCTTGTGCGTCAACCTTTTTTTAGGAAAGCCTCAAATCTGTGGAAAACAGCATACATCCAATCTGCCATTATTTCTAATAATTTACAGCCCATTTGCTCATTATTAATTTTTTTTGGAGTCCATATTCTTTTTGTTAGCATTACAGCCCATATTGTGGCCACGGTTAAAAAATTATATGAAATTTTGCATATTTCGGTGCGGTCCGAACTGTTTTTAATCCTGAAATTTTGACTCGCATTCAAACTAATTTTAAAAATAAATGTATATCAATATAAAATCCAACAAATTCTCCACGCATAAAAATTAATGTAATTTAAAATCTCAAAATGAAAAAAAGATATTTGAAACTAATTGCCGGTTTGATGTGTTTTAAAAATGTACAGCCCATTTCTCATTACTGATGGGCCATTTTCTCGGCCAGCCGAATGAAAGCTCTCCTCGTCTTCAAGGATTTGCAGCCCAACAGGCCTGACAAAGCGACTTACTTGGCAAATCACAAAAAAACTGGGTTGTGGCTGTGGACCCAGCTGTCAGCCTCTCCACGTACAGTACTCTTCCGCTGGAAGTCGTTCCTTGACCACGTTGACCACGCCGCGCGGAGAGCACCACGGCGGTGGACGACGGCGAGGCCTCGGAAGGGGACGACGCGGAGCCGGGGAAGATGCGGCAGTGGAAGCCCGCGCGGAGAGGAGTACGAGGGTTCACTGGTTCGGCTGCGGTGTGAGGCTACCGTCGCCGCAGGGCCTGGCCAGCGGTGGGAATAGTAGGGGCGATGAGGCCTCCGCGGCAGCACATCCGGCCACGGGAGACAGGAGCATGCGGCACGACCGGCGCTGCTTTGGGCGGCTGGAGCAAGAAGACCAGAGGTTGAAGAAGCACTACGGCCGTTGGATGGACATCATACGGTCACTGGAGCTAGAATCGTTCATATTGACTAAGTTGACAAAGCCCTTCGTCCCCGTCAACTTAGTAGGCCCACAAGTCAGCCTCCTACCAAGGTGGGTCCCAGCTAGCCGGGGGAGTATTCATTTTTTTGTGCGTAATAAGGAGGCACTTCCGGTGGCTCCGAGCTGACAGCGGGGAGAACGTTTTTTTCGCGAAATACGATGGCCCGTCAGGTGGGTCCCAACAGTCAGGGGCAAACGTTTTTTCGCAAAATATGGTGGCCCGTCCAGTGGGTCCCTGCTGTCAGTTGGAGGAATCATTATTTTCCGCGTAATAAGGAGGCACTTACTTGATGCGGCCGTGGACCCAGCTGAGACTCTCCACGTACAGTATACTTCCGATGGAAGTCGTTCCTTAACCACGTTGACCTCGCCGCGTTCCGTTGCATGCATGCGTCCATGGGCGTGGTGCGTCCCCACTGTCAGCCTCTCACGTACAGTCATCGGAATTGTTGACCACGTTGACCACATCGTGCCGAGCGCACCCAGACTGGAACGACCCAGAGATGGGGAAGACGGGGCAGTGGAGTCGCAGATGGAGAGGAGTGGGAAACTTCACTGGTTCGGGTGCGTGGCAGCACAGCCGCGGTGCCGCCCACGGGAGACAGGAGCAAGAACATAGGTTGAAGAAGGAGCACGGCTGTTGGATTAACATCCAACGGTCCAGCTGCTAGAATCATTTGTTGATTAAGTTGACAAAGCCGTGCGTACACGTCCGCTTAATAGGCCCACAAGTCAGTCACCAAATCTGACGGGTCCCAGCTGTCAACGGGATGAATAATTTTTTCGCAAAACAAGGAGGCACTTCCTTCCGTGCGAAGATACAGTCGGTGGGTCCCAGCTGTCAGGTGGAGAAATAATTTTTTTCGCAAAACAAGGAGGTCCCTCCTTTACCTGGTTCGAATCCAAACCTAGACTATGACTATATATGGTGCTATGCTACTCTGCAAGTAATGAAACTGACATATCCAACGTTCGCTTCTCCTCTTCTCTACTTACTCTGCCTAGCATTAGAAGCTCTGGCCGCAGCAACCATGTCTGTTGGCTGCTCGTCCACCTGCTCTTCAGCAGGCAACAACCAGATATGCGCCAAGTCGCCACCCGTACCATCGCCTGTGGGTCTCATCACACCCCGGCCGGCACGCGCACCGCAGCCGATTGCTCATCGCAACCCGCTGCCGTTGGTGTGGTGCCACTGCTGCAAATCTCGCAGAGTCATCCGTCGCGTCTCAACAACAATCCGCAACCCTGGCCGAGTCTTCTACAAATGCCCGAATCATGGGGTAATAATATGTTTAAGTGTTGTTTTGCTGCTTTCAGTTGCTGATTTTTTTAATAGTTTGGTTGATGATCTTCCAATTTGATTCGTGCAGAAAAGGGAAGATTCGTGTGATTTGTATTTCTGGGAAGTTGCTGATGTGGGGGAATGCAACTACGCTGATTATTTGGTTAGCCGTGGAATCCCAATACTAGCAGGTTGGGGTGTTGGACAAGTAACTGAAGGAACGGCAGAAGAGGAAGATGCAGAGCAGAAGGTTAAAGATGCAGTTCCTCTGATCATGGCCAAGCAACAGCTGCTGAACGGCCTTGACAGCAATGAGGAGATGAAAGAGCTTGTGAAGATAATGGGCAAAATCGATGTGCTCTGTAGGATGATTGTCTCTTTATTTGCAGTGTATGTAGCACTCGTGATGTATTCAGTGGCTACGACATGAGCACTTTGCGTAGTGTTGTGAATGAAACCCGTGTAGCAGGCTGGGCGTAGTGTTGTGAACATCTAATGATTTCTATTAACGGAAATCAGGGGATATCCCCTTTTGCTCATATAAATAAATAAATAGCAGAGGCCCTGTCGGGTCAGCTTTGTTCTCATTCGAAGACGTCGAGCAAATTGCAGTCCAACAGCAAACTATGTCATCAAATTCAAGTTTCACAGCCAAATATGAGTACAACTAAACAACAATGTCATCATGTTTTAGTTTTCATACAATCACCAAACACAAATCAGCATACATAACAAGTGATGTTCTCACAGCAAAATACTAAACAACATGTTCATCAGGTTTCAGTTGTCATAGCAAACACAATTTCACATGTTCATCAGGTTTCAGTTGTCATAACAACTGATGTCCTCGAACGTTGGCTTCTTCTTGATCAACTCTTGTATGTTCACAGCACGACAGGCAATCTTTTCGCCGGCGTCATTGACGTGATGGTTCTCAAAGATATTAGGAACATTGTGTTATCTTGTACATCAGGAGCAGTGTAAGCATCATCTTGTTGTGCAACTTCATTAAACGAATTCCTCTGCTCAAACCTTTGCAATACTCTCCAGTCATCGCTACGTGCAAATGTGTCTTCCAAGAAAAATATCTGTGTTGCTTGATTTGCCAAAATAAAAGGCTCGTTGGTCTGGTACGCCGCCTTGACATTGATGGATTTGAAATAATCATCAGCTTTGGGTTTTGCGATCCTGGAAAATAGGTTATACCAACGACAGCACAACAGAACCACACACCGATGATCCTTGAAACTGGAGATATACTGCAACTGAACAATGTCTGTTATGTTAGCATACATTTCAGTTGTCTCTTTGTCATACGTATCTGTGCTCATGATGGCAATGTTTTGTGTCTTCCTGCCTTCGTCTCGTGCAAGGGTGTTGTAGCACACATCTCCAACAACGCAAGATTCATCATGTCTTACCCGAGTATCAGGACCCATTGCTAGTGGTAAAGGGCATCATCAACTGCCTGCCCATCCTCCCGCATCTTCTTAACCTATGGTTAGAAAATAGACAAGCTGATCATCTTATGTACTCAATATATTAAAAAAACTGGCAGTGCACTTCGAAAGCTTACATGGTTCTTGAACCATTTCGCAAATCCTGCCATAACCAGTTTGTCAATGTTTCTTGGATTTTGCGGCAGTAACTCCTCTTTGTAGATGCTGCACAACATAGTGATCGCGTCATACATCTAAATATATAAGAATGTGCTGCAAGTTTAGTAGATTACGTTGTATAAGCTACCGTACTGCACTTACTTGATATAAGGTAGTATCTCAGGACAGTTATTCAACACATACCAAACCATTTTGTCCAAATCTTTAGGTTTGTCCTCTTGTCGACTCTTCCCTGTAACTCGAACAGAATAATCAAAAACATTGAGCCCGGGATTGTCTTCACCCACCTCTTTGCTAAGCTGATCAGCTGTTTCAATGTATTTTGAGCAGAATGTCAACGCTTATGTAGCAATGTAGGCCTCTGCAATGGAACCCTCGGGTCTAGCTCTGTTCCTAACATAGCCCTCGAAAGTCCCTAGCTGCCTTTCAATAGGTTACATCCAGCCATACTGTACTGGACCTCTAAGTAGTGCCTCATCAGGTAGATGAACAGCCAAATGCACCATCACATCAAAGAAGGCTGGAGGATATATCTTCTCAAGGTCGCATAGGATAGTTGGTATCTTGTCTCTAAGACGCTCCAAAGCATCTATCCTGATATTCCTACTGCAGAGTTCCCTGAAGAATTGTCCCAACTCTGCAACTGCTCTGTATAAGGCAGGGCGGCCCAATCCTCTAAGGATAACAGGTAAAACCCTTTGAAGTAGGACGTGGCAGTCATGAGTTTTCAACCCTTGTACCTTGTTTCCATCTGCACTGACTCTCCTTTCAGGGTTGGAAGCAAATCCATGTGGGAATCTCACACGTGACAGGACCTTGCAGAATTCTTTTCTTTTTACCTTGTCCAAGACGTACACAGTTGGTGCCATATCCCGTGGTTTACCTTCATCTTGCACCTGCAAATCCTTTCTGATACCCAGGTGTGTCAAATCAATCCTAGATTTTAAGGTATCTTTCATCTTGCCTTCAATATTAAGAAGTGTGCCGATAATGCTGTCACATATATTTTTCTCGATGTGCATCACATCAAGATTATGCCGCAGATCCAAATCTTTCCAATACTCCAAGTCCCACAAAGTGGACCTGCGGGTAAACAATAATCTCTCTTCTACCTTGCCACGCTTCCTTTTCCCACTACCATTACCAGGATGGTTTCCTGGTGTAATATGCCTGACCTTCTCTAATTCCACTTGCAACTCATCGGCGGTGAGCCTCTTTGGCGCATCACGGTTTTCATGCTTTGCATTGAACACATGTCTTCGGTATTTTCTAGGATGCGGCTTGTCCTTGGCAAGGAAACGGCGGTGTCCAATGTAACAGATCTTGCTAAGTATTGCGTATGACAGCGGATTCCTGCCACAGCTAACACATGCATTGTAACCATGTGTCGTTCGCCCTGACATAGTGCCCAAAGCCGGATAATCATGGATGCACCAAATTATAACAGCACGCAGAAAGAAATCAGCTGGTGAGCTGCTATATAGGTCCCGAGTGAGAACACCCTTCCATAGCTATTGAAGTTCCTCTACAAGAGGCTCCATGAACAAATCAAAATCCTTTCCAGGACTTTTTGGACCCGGGATGAGCAAGGCCATCATGTAGTTTGATTCTTTGGTGCAGACATTTGGAGGCATGTTGTAAGGGATAACAAGCACTGGCCACATGCTATATGTGGCGCTCTGGTGGCCAAATGGGTTAAATCCATCTGAAGCTAAGCCAAGTCTAATGTGTCTCGGGTCAGCAGCAAACTCTTTGTGTTTATCATTGAAGCTTTTCCACTCACTACCATGAGATGGATGGCTCATTACATTCTGATCTCTGTACTCCTGGTTCCTAGAATGCCACAGTACATCCTCTCTTGTTTCAGCATCATGAAACAACCTCTGCAATCTTGGTATAATTGGAAAATGTCTCAGAACATTATGAGGAATCCTCTTCACAGCATCGCCATCTTTCCAACTTGATGATTTGCATTTCGGGCATTCACTTAAGTTGTCATAATCCTTCCGGAACAGAACACAATTATTCTTACAAACATGGATCATATCATATCCAATTCCAACTGCACGAAGGAAATTCTTCATTTTACTGTAGGTGTGTGGCAGCTCAGACGCATCTGGGAAAGATTTGCGGAAAGCAGCCAACATCGCATCGAATGATTTGTTGATCATCCGCTCAGATGTCTTCACCTGAAGAAAGGTGACCATAGCTGAGAATATTGACAGCTTATTTCCTGGGGTGACAGCAACGTTGCATTGTTCCAACATGCGGCCCACCGTTTTTCTTCTGCGGGTGAAAGTTCACGGAATGCACGAGCATTTCGTAGCATTGTTTCAATGTTGGTCAAACTCACTGGCTCCGCCACCACCACCTCCTCCTCCTCTTCCACCTGAGCATCAGGTAGATCAAGATGGTGATCTGCTGCTTCCACGTAGTCAATAACATTGACGTTCACAGCTTCACCATGATGAACCCACCTAGTATATGTGACCGACATCCCATACAAGTGTAGATGATTTTGCACAGTTGACTGGGGTCTTGTAACTGAATTCATACAACTGCTACACAGGCAGAGCACATCTGATTTCGGACCACCGTACTCAGCTCTGATAAAGTGCATGAAGTTTTCAACCCCCTCGACATATGCAGCGGAGAATCTTCGAGCAGAAGTTATCCAAGTCTTGTCCATCTGTTAGACATACAAATTAGTTCTTCTACTAGATATTACAGGAAAAACATATATGCTTTTTTATGAAGTCCAGAAAAAATACCTAGGTCGATGTCTAAAGCTATGGCAAGATATTTGGACGAGCAGATCTAAGTAACGAAATATATGTAAAGCTAATTCAGCAAACAGATTTGAGTGCCAAATTATGGCAGGCTGTTTCAGCAGTCAATGAGGCCGAGCACACAGCCATTGAACTATCGAAGGCCATCGCAGCAACAAAGATCGAGTATAAAACAGTGTAGAGCTATTTCACCTAACAGATTGGCTACTAGACCATGGCAATCTACGTCACAATAAATATATGGCAGGATATTTTAGCAACTAATCGGCCTTGGCATGCCATCTCAGCTAAGCAGACTGAGTGCAGAACAGGGCAAGGAAGCTTCTTAAGCAGAGCATATTGACAGTAATCTACTTCGGCAAACAGTGAGATTAACAGCGTCTATCAGCTAACATTCAGCGCTACACCGACATGAACGGGGCCTCAGTCTAGAATGCGCGTACCGTGGGAGATGCTGGCCGTCGTGCGTCTCCACACGAATGTTGCCAGCGGTGGCGGCGCTGACCGCCGTGCGACTCCACAAGAACGTAGCCAGAGGTGGCGGCGCGGCTAGAGGACGGCAGTCTACGAGAGCGTACTGTGGGAGCGAGAGGATCGCCGAACCAAGGTGCCGACGTATCGGCGCGGCGGGGAGGGCGGCTTTGGCGGAGCGAATGGAGTGGAGGGGACAGGGGGGAGGGGGGTTTGGGGAATATTATTGGCTAGTTGGCCGAAGGGCGGTTGAATCGGATAGGGGGGATTTTTGGGTGTGGGGGGAGGATTTTCGCGCGGTGGGCGGGGGGAGTTTGGCGCATGGTCAGTTTCTCCAAGTGCAGTCCCACGTGTCAGTGAAGAGGCAAGCCGAAGCGCGTTCCGTTTGCGTGAGCCGTGTGCAGGACCGAACGTGTGTGGGGTGCAATGCGACCGCGACAGGAGTGCTGTGAGTGTACCGCCTTTTTTCCTTTTAAACTAGGTGCTTCGCCCCCTCAAAAAAAATTTGTTGCTTCGCGCGATCCATCGATACTACTACTAGTAATCCGGTAATCCCGACTAAAACGGCGCGGCCGGGTCTTTTCCCGCGCGATATGCTGGGAGGTTGGCTTAGTTGGGTTTTTTAGGACGAGTAATGCTACACCTACGTAATCCCAGTTACGTAATTAACGTAATGTGAAACATGTGAGCTGTTGATTGTAGATTGGGGGGAGGGAGGGGCCCACCACCATGAAAATCAGGGGAGGAGAGAGAGAGGCAATTTATGTTAACCCTTTCGTAGGTTCCCGTAGATGTAGAAAGATGTGAAATGCGTGAATGTGTAGTGGACGTACTATTGGAGTGCCTAAGATAATTTGTGAATGTATAGACCCTATGTGTTTATTATACTTCGCATGTTAGATTTGTCTCGGTTCAATAAAAAGCAGAGTTGGTGATGATGGTGTGCCTATCATCCTGCAATATAGGTTGTCCGATCTATATCTAACGGATAGGAAGGAAACTATGACAATTTACCCGCACTCCTCTCCACATTTGCAGATAAGGCTTTCCCTCGTTCATCCTTTTCTCCCACAAGATCTTGATCTTTCGTGCAACGCACGGGCATCTTGCTAGTACTCCTACAATATGTATATTATTGTGAAAGTTCATATACACCGGCCGAGATTAATGCAAACACGGCAGATTTTCATTACATTTCAAACTTTTATAGGATAGAAAAATAAAAGAAACTCGACCCTAAACCTATTCTATGGCGGCGACCGACGTCCTCCATCTGCGATCTCTATGTACGGGGGCGGGGTTCAAGACCCGTGAAGTGAAGGTGCGGTCTCCGACGAGGAAGAGTAGAACACGGGATACGGACTGGCCAGTTGGCACACCATGCCCTGCCGCCTCCCATGCCCTACTCATCCTCGGAGGAGTCCCCGACCTCGGTGGTGCCAGACGTTGGACGGCGGCATGTAGGACGTGTGGCTGACGATGCTCCCATCATCGGCCGCCAGCGTGGCCACCGCTTGTGCGGTCGCGTCCGCGTCCGGCTACGCCGCTATTGCGTCGTGAGAGGCAACTTGAGCGAGGGCGGCGACCTCGAGCTTCATCCCCGAAGACAAGCTCTCCCGCAGAGCGTTCGCACTTGCGGTCGTGGCGGATGTGGTGCCAGGTAGGAGGACGATGCGCTATGGTGTGGAGGTTAGCTGGGCGTTGCCGCTTTAAGTAGTGCATTCCGGTGAGGCCAAGCGTCCGGGTGCGTCATTAAGTCACCGGAGTTGGTTCCTCGGGCACTGAGCCTCTTAACGACGACATACGAACGGACGGCATGAATGCGGGCAGGTGGCGTCGGCTGGGAACGCACCGCGCGACGGCGCGAGGGACGAGGGTTTTGGTGTGCCAGGGTAGTCAGCTGCGGTCGTGGCAACGTTAGAGATGCCCTTTGCTCACATGCGATCCCCGCATGTCATTGAAAAAGCAAGACGACCCAGCATGGTCTCAGGTCCAGAGGATGTAGCTGGCCGCGCTACACCACTCCGCGGACGCGTCGCGACGCCCCGTGCATCCTCGACAAGCCGGGTGTTGGGGTGTGTTTGGATTGTGGCCAAATTGCACCTTACCAAAATTTTGGTCATGACCCAAAGATTGATCTTTGTTTGGATGGTTGCCAATTTTTTGGAATGCCAATGAACTCTAGCCAACTCTAGTTCATTTTTCTTGCCAATGTCGGCCAAATCATGGGCAACCAATACCTCAACCAAAATTTTGGTCATGACCCAAAGATTGGTCTTTGTTTGGATGGTTGCCATTTCTTTGGCATGCCAATGAACTCTAGCCAACTATAGTTCATTTTTCTTGCCAATGTCGGCCAAATCATGGGCAACCAATACCTCAACCAAAATTTTGGCTACCCAATGCTTTGATGGGGCAACCTTGGGCACAAACCAAACATACCGTTGGTCGTGCCACAGCACTAATGCCACCCTCGGCACACTGAAACCGACCGTGTCTAGTGACGATATGAGCGTGTCGCTCACTGCGGTCGCCGTGTCCAGAGGCGGTGCTGGAGCTGCACCCCGTTGTTGGCCCCAACGACCCACATGAACGGTTGTCAGTGGCGAGGAGGTCGTGGGCCAGCTCCTCCATTGGACTAGTCTGCGCTACGTCGTCCCGACGGGTGTGCCCCACATGTCGGTTTCCCTATTTTCCCGGCCATATTCGAGCGTCAGTGCTCCGCGTTGCGCATTAGGCCTTTCACTATGTAGGCCAAGCGAGACAACTTATTGTTTATTTGAGCCATTCAAGTATAATCATGTGGCGTTTGCTTATTTCTCATTCCTCTCCAACCCTCTTCTCCATCGATCATGTCGCCCTCCAGTCGAGTCCATCCTCCCGCATGCCTCATTTGAACATTCCGCCGAGTATCATTCGCATGTACCCACCCTAGTCCTCTTTCAATAGATCTCCAGACCCCGAGATGAAATCGAGAGGGAACGAGTGGGGGCACGTGATACCTAAGGCGGATTCAAAATTTTGAACCGGTGATCATAGCATCCGCAAATCATATATAAAGGGTATTCAATGTTTGTTTCGTTTTTGAACGTACAATATACTCCCCCTATCCTTTCTAGTTTACATATAAGTTTTATGTGTAGTCAAAGTATCTCTACTTTGATCAAAAAGGTATCAACATTCAACAACGCCCAATCAATATTGTTAGATTCGTACGTACTCCTAGATTTGTACTCGAGATGGTTTCCAATTTGACTATCGACAAGATTAATAGTACATGAGATGTATAATGTGAAAATTATATCATTGTAAACTCCTTTCACATACGAATTTGACCGTATGCTTTGTGTAAGTTGCATGTCATATATTATTACTCTAACATTTGGTCAAAGTTAGCCTCGAAAAATGCATTAGACCCTGTATGCTTTGTGTAAGTTGCATGTCATATATTATTACTCTAACATTTGTGTAAGTTGCATGTCATATATTATTACTCTAACATTTGGTCAAAGTAGTATAGTGGAAGTGGATCCTCTGACGTAGGTATCCCTGCCTTACCCTCCCTTTCGGTCACTTACTGGCGGACCCCATGCTTGCTAGGCCCCGCATGTCAGTTACTCAATGGGTTCGGCCACGTCAGGGGATCCTCATCCGTAGTATACTCCCTCTATTTTTATTTACTCCGCATAAAACGGAGGGAGTGGTGGTATAATATCTCCAGCCCATTCCCCCACCTTTCGGTCCCCTAGCCCGCATCAAGCGTCCCCTAGTTCGCCGAAAAGCCATGGTGCGCTGCAAGATCACTTACTACAAGATGCTGACGTTGGAGCACTGCGCAGAAATCGTGGCGGCGGTCGGCGCCACAGACCTCCGTTCCCAAGCTCGCTTTGCGGCGGGCCAATCCCGAGTTCTCTGGAGCCAAGCTACGAGGAGGAGGAAGTCGATCCAATGTTCATGGCGGAGGTCGTGGCGCAGAAGGCCCCCGATGGGTATGAGACGATGGACGTCGACTTCGTGCCGGCGTCCGAGTCCCCCATGGTGCAGGCGGACCAGCGGTTCAACATGGCGATACTAAAGGAGTGTTGGAAATATGCCCTAGAGGCAATAATAAATGGTTATTATTATATTTCTTTGTTCATGGTAATTGTCTATTATTCATGCTATAATTGTATTGTCCGGAAATCGTAATACATGTGTGAATACATAGACCACAACCTGTCCCTAGTAAGCCTCTAGTTGACTAGCTCGTTGATCAACAGATAGTCATGGTTTCCTGACTATGGACATTGGATGTCATTGATAACGGGATCACATCATTAGGAGAATGATGTGATGGACAAGACCCAATCCTAAGCATGGCATAAAAGATCGTGTAGTTTCGTTTGCTAGAGCTTTTCCAATGTCAAGTATCTTTTCCTTAGACCATGAGATCGTGCAACTCCCGGATACCGTAGGAGTGCTTTGGGTGTGCCAAACGTCACAACGTAACTGGGTGACTATAAAGGTGCACTACGGGTATCTCCGAAAGTGTCTGTTGGGTTGGCACGGATCGAGACTGGGATTTGTCACTCCGTATGACGGAGAGGTATCTCTGGGCCCACTCGGTAATGCATCATCATAATGAGCTCAATGTGACTAAGGCGTTAGTCACGGGATCATGCATTGCGGTACGAGTAAAGAGACATGCCGGTAACGAGATTGAACAAGGTATTGGGATACCGACGATCGAATCTCGGGCAAGTAACATACCGATTGACAAAGGGAATTGTATACGGGATTGATTGAATCCTCGACACCGTGGTTCATCCGATGAGATCATCGTGGAACATGTGGGAGCCAACATGGGTATCCAGATCCCGCTGTTGGTTATTGACCGGAGAGGCGTCTCGGTCATGTCTGCATGCCTCCCGAACCCGTAGGGTCTACACACTTAAGGTCCGGTGACGCTAGGGTTGTGGAGATATATGTATGCGGAAACCCGAAAGTTGTTCGGAGTCCCGGATGAGACCCCGGACGTCACGAGAGGTTCCGGAATGGTCCGGAGGTGAAGAATTATATATAGGAAGTCCAGTTTCGGCCACCGGGAAAGTTTCGGGGGTTATCGGTATTGTACCGGGACCACCGGAAGGGTCCCGGGGGTCCATCGGGTGGGGCCACCTGTCCCGGAGGGCCCCGTGGGCTGAAAGTGGAAGGGAACCAGCCCCTAGTGGGCTGGGGCGCCCCCCTTGGGCCTCCCCCCATGCGCCTAGGGTTGGGAACCCTAGGGGGGAGTTCCCCCTTGCCTTGGGGGGCAAGGCACCCCTTCCCCCCACTTGGCCGCCGCCCCCCCCCCCCTTGGATCTGATCTCCAGGGCTGGCGCCCCCCCAGGGGGAGTATATAAAGGGGGGAGGGAGGGCAGCACACAACAGCCTTGGGCGCCTCCCTCCTTCCCCGCAACACCTCTCTCTCTCTCTCTCGTAGAAGCTCGGCGAAGCCCTGCACGAGACCCGCTACATCCACCACCACGCCGTCGTGCTGCTGGATCTCCATCAACCTCTCCTTCCCCCTTGCTGGATCAAGAAGGAGGAGACGTCGCTGCACCGTACGTGTGTTGAACGCGGAGGTGCCGTCCGTTCGGCACTCGGTCATCGGTGATTTGGATCACGGCGAGTACGACTCCGTCATCCACGTTCATTGGAACGCTTCCGCTCGCGATCTACAAGGGTATGTAGATGCACTCCCTTCCCCTCGTTGCTAGTACACTCCATAGATGCATCTTGGTGAACGTAGGAAAATTTTTAAAATTATGCTACGATTCCCAACAGTGGCATCATGAGCCAGGCCTATGCGTAGTTACTATGCACGAGTAGAAGACAAAGCAGTTGTGGGCGTTGAGTTTGCCAATTCTTCTTGCCGCTACTAGTCGTTTCTTGTTTCGGCGGCATTGTAGGATGAAGCGGCCCGGACCGACCTTACACGTACGCTTACGTGAGACAGGTTCCACCGACTGACATGCACAAGTTGCATAAGGTGGCTAGCGGGTGTCTGTCTCTCCTACTTTAGTCGGAACGGATTCGATGAAAAGGGTCCTTATGAAGGGTAAATAGAAATTGGCAAATCACGTTGTGGTCATACGTAGGTAAGAAAACGTTCTTGCTAGAAACCTACAAACCACGTAAAAACTTGCAACAACAATTAGAGGACGTCTAACTTGTTTTTGCAGCAAGTGCTATGTGATGTGATATGGCCAGAAGATGTGATGAATGATATATGTGATGTATGAGATTGATCATATTCTTGTAATAGGAATCACGACTTGCATGTCGATGAGTATGACAACTGGCAGGAGCCATAGGAGTTGTCTTTATTATTTTGTATGACCTGCGTGTCATTGAATAACGCCATGTAAATTACTTTACTTTGTTGCTAAACGAGTTAGCCATAGAAGTAGAAGTAATCGTTGGCGTGACGACTTCATGAAGACACAATGATGGAGATCATGATGATGGAGATCATGGTGTCATGCCGGTGACAAAGATGATCATGGTGCCCCGAAGATGGAGATCAAAGGAGCATGATGATATTGGCCATATCATGTCACTATTTGATTGCATGTGATGTTTATCATGTTTTTGCATCTTATTTGCTTAGAACGATGGTAGCAAGTAGGATGATCCCTTATAATAATTTCAAGAAAGTGTTCACCCTAACTGTGCACCGTTGCGAAGGTTCGTTGTTTCGAAGCACCACGTGATGATCGGGTGTGATAGATTCTAACGTTCGAATACAACGGGTGTTGACGAGCCTAGCATGTACAGACATGGCCTCGGAACACACGCAATACACTTAGGTTCACTTGACGAGCCTAGCATGTACAGACATGGCCTCGGAACACGGAGGACCGAAAGGTCGAGCATGAGTCGTATAGAAGATACGATCAACATGGAGATGTTCACCGATCTTGACTAGTCCGTCTCACGTGATGATCGGACACGGCCTAGTCGAATTCGGATCATGTTTCACTTAGATGACTGGAGGGATGTCTATCTGAGTGGGAGTTCATTAAATAATTTGATTATATGAACTTAATTATCATGAACTTAGTCTAAATCTTTACACTATGTATTGTAGATCAAATGGCCCACGTTGTCCTCAATTTCAACGCGTTCCTAGAGAAAACCAAGCTGAAAGATGATGGCAGCAACTATACGGACTGGGTCCGGAACCTGAGGATCATCCTCATAGCAGCCAAGAAAGATTATGTCCTAGAAGCACCGCTAGGTGAAGCACCAATCCCTGAGAACCAAGACGTTATGAACGCTTGGCAGCAGCGTGCTGATGATTACTCCCTCGTTCAGTGCGGCATGCTTTACAGCTTAGAACCGGGTCTCCAAAAGCGTTTTGAGAAACATGGAGCATATGAGATGTTCGAGGAGCTGAAACTGGTTTTTCAAGCTCATGCCCGGGTCGAGAGATATGATGTCTCCGACAAGTTCTTCAGCTGTAAAATGGAGGAGAACAGTTCTGTTAGTGAGCACATACTCAGAATGTCTGGGTTGCACAACCGCTTGTCTCAGCTGGGAGTTAATCTCCCGGATGACGCGGTCATTGACAGAATCCTCCAGTCGCTTCCACCAAGCTACAAGAGCTTTGTGATGAACTACAATATGCAGGGGATGGAAAAGACCATTCCCGAGGTATATTCAATGCTGAAATCAGCTGAGGTAGAGATCAGAAAAGAACATCAAGTGTTGATGGTGAATAAAACCACTAAGTTCAAGAAGGGCAAGGGTAAGAAGAACTTCAAGAAGGACGGCAAGGGAGTTGCCGCGCCCGGTAAGCCAGTTACCGGGAA
Organism: Triticum aestivum; assembly: GCF_018294505.1. Lineage (NCBI taxonomy): Eukaryota > Viridiplantae > Streptophyta > Magnoliopsida > Poales > Poaceae > Triticum > Triticum aestivum. The sequence continues at coordinate 325,825,972 of NC_057808.1, read as the reverse complement.
GAAGTCAAAGAATGGACCCAAGCCCGAGACTGAGTGCTTTTATTGCAAGGGAAGTGGTCACTGGAAGCGGAACTGCCCCAAATATTTAGCGGACAAGAAGAAGGCCGGCAACACCCAAGGTATATGTGATATACAAGTAATCGATGTGTACCTTACCAGTACTCGTAGTAGCTCCTGGGTATTTGATACCGGTGCGGTTGCTCATATTTGTAACTCAAAGCAGGAACTACGGAATAAACGGAGACTGGCAAAGGACGAGGTGACGATGCGCGTCGGGAATGGTTCCAAGGTCGATGTGATCGCCGTTGGCACGCTACCTCTGCATCTACCCACGGGATTAGTTTTAAACCTCAATAATTGTTATTTAGTGCCAGCTTTGAGCATGAACATTGTATCTGGATCTCGTTTAATTCGAGATGGCTACTCATTTAAATCTGAGAATAATGGTTGTTCTATTTATTTGAGAGATATGTTTTATGGTCATGCCCCGCTGGTCAATGGTTTATTTTTGATGAATCTCGAACGTGATGTTACACATGTTCATAGTGTGAATACCAAAAGATGTAAAGTTGATAACGATAGTCCCACATACTTGTGGCACTGCCGCCTTGGTCACATTGGTGTCAAGCGCATGAAGAAGCTCCATGCAGATGGACTTTTGGAGTCTCTTGATTACGAATCATTTGACACGTGCGAACCATGCCTCATGGGTAAGATGACCAAGACTCCGTTCTCCGGAACAATGGAGCGAGCAACCAACTTATTGGAAATCATACATACCGATGTGTGCGGTCCAATGAGTGTTGAGGCTCGCGGAGGATATCGTTATGTTCTCACTCTCACTGATGATTTAAGTAGATATGGGTATGTCTACCTAATGAAACACAAGTCTGAAACCTTTGAAAAGTTCAAGGAATTTCAGAGTGAGGTTGAGAATCAACGTGACAGGAAAATAAAATTCTTACGATCAGATCGTGGTGGAGAATATTTAAGTCACGAATTTGGTACACACTTAAGGAAATGTGGAATAGTTTCACAACTCACGCCGCCTGGAACACCTCAGAGAAATGGTGTGTCCGAACGTCGTAATCGCACTCTATTGGATATGGTGCGATCTATGATGTCTCTTACCGATTTACCGCTCTCATTTTGGGGTTATGCTTTAGAGACTGCCGCATTCACTTTAAATAGGGCACCGTCTAAATCCGTTGAGACGACACCGTATGAATTATGGTTTGGGAAGAAACCTAAGCTGTCGTTTCTAAAAGTTTGGGGATGCGATGCTTATGTCAAGAAACTTCAACCTGAAAAGCTCGAACCCAAATCGGAAAAATGCGTCTTCATAGGATACCCTAAGGAAACTATTGGGTATACCTTCTACCTCAGATCCGAAGGCAAGATCTTCGTTGCCAAGAACGGGTCCTTTCTAGAGAAGGAGTTTCTCTCGAAAGAATTGAGTGGGAGGAAAGTGGAACTTGATGAGGTGATAGTCACCCCTTCCGAACCGGAAAGTAGCGCAGCGCGGGAAAATGTTCCTGTGGTGCCTACACCGACTGGGGAGGAAGTTAATGATGATGATCATGAAGCTTCAGATCAAGTTGCTGAACTTCGTAGGTCCACAAGGACACGTTCCGCACCAGAGTGGTACGGCAACCCTGTCCTGGAAATCATGTTGTTAGACAACGGTGAACCTTCGAACTATGAAGAAGCGATGGCGGGCCCGGATTCCGACAAATGGCTAGAAGCCATGAAATCCGAGATAGAATCCATGTATGAAAACAAAGTATGGACTTTGACTGACTTGCCCGATGAGCGGCGAGCCATAGAAAACAAATGGATCTTTAAGAAGAAGACGGACGCAGATGGTAATGTGACCATCTACAAAGCTCGACTTGTCGCTAAGGGTTATCGACAAGTTCAAGGGGTTGACTACGATGAGACTTTCTCACCCGTAGCGAAGCTGAAGTCCGTCCGAATCATGTTAGCAATTGCCGCATACTATGATTATGAGATATGGCAGATGGACGTCAAAACGGCATTCCTTAACGGCTTCCTTAAGGAAGAGGTTTTGTCGATCCTAAGAATGCTAACAAAGTATGCAAGCTCCAATGCTCAATCTATGGGCTGGTGCAAGCATCTCGGAGTTGGAACATTCGCTTTGATGAGATGATCAAAGCGTTTGGGTTTACACAGACTTATGTAGAAGCCTGTGTTTACAAGAAAGTGAGTGGGAGCTCTGTAGCATTTCTCATATTATATGTGGATGACATACTATTGATGGGAAATGATATAGAATTCTTGGAAAGTATAAAGGCCTATTTGAATAAGTGTTTTTCAATGAAGGACCTTGGAGAAGCTGCTTATATATTAGGCATCAAGATCTATAGAGATAGATCAAGACGCCTCATTGGTCTTTCACAGAGTACATACCTTGACAAGATATTGAAGAAGTTCAGTATGGATCAGTCCAAGAAGGGGTTCTTGCCTGTATTGCAAGGTGTGCAATTGAGCACGGCTCAATGCCCGACCACGGCAGAAGATATAGAAAAGATGAGTGTCATCCCCTATGCCTCGGCCATAGGGTCTATTATGTATGCCATGCTGTGTACCAGACCTGATGTAAACCTTGCCGTAAGTTTGGTAGGAAGGTACCAAAGTAATCCCGGCAAGGAACACTGGACAGCGGTCAAGAATATCCTGAAGTACCTGAAGAGGACTAAGGATATGTTTCTCGTTTATGGAGGTGACAAAGAGCTCGTCGTAAAGGGTTACGTCGACGCTAGCTTCGACACAGATCTGGATGACTCGAAGTCACAGACCGGATACGTGTATATTTTGAATAGAGGAGCAGTAAGCTGGTGCAGTTGCAAGCAAAGCGTCGTGGCGGGATCTACATGTGAAGCGGAGTACATGGCAGCCTCAGAGGCAGCACAGGAAGCAGTCTGGATGAAGGAGTTCATTACCGACCTAGGGGTGATTCCCAATGCGTCGGGCCCAATGACTCTCTTCTGTGACAACACTGGAGCTATTGCCCTTGCGAAGGAGCCCAGGTTTCACAGGAAGACCGGGCATATCAAGCGTCACTTCAACTCCATTCGTGAAAGTGTTCAAAATGGAGACATAGATATTTGTAAAGTACATACGGACCTGAATGTAGCAGATCCGTTGACTAAACCTCTCCCTAGAGCAAAACATGATCAACACCAGGACGCAATGGGTGTTCGATTCATCACAATGTAACTAGATTATTGACTCTAGTGCAAGTGGGAGACTGTTGGAAATATGCCCTAGAGGCAATAATAAATGGTTATTATTATATTTCTTTGTTCATGGTAATTGTCTATTATTCATGCTATAATTGTATTGTCCGGAAATCGTAATACATGTGTGAATACATAGACCACAACCTGTCCCTAGTAAGCCTCTAGTTGACTAGCTCGTTGATCAACAGATAGTCATGGTTTCCTGACTATGGACATTGGATGTCATTGATAACGGGATCACATCATTAGGAGAATGATGTGATGGACAAGACCCAATCCTAAGCATGGCATAAAAGATCGTGTAGTTTCGTTTGCTAGAGCTTTTCCAATGTCAAGTATCTTTTCCTTAGACCATGAGATCGTGCAACTCCCGGATACCGTAGGAGTGCTTTGGGTGTGCCAAACGTCACAACGTAACTGGGTGACTATAAAGGTGCACTACGGGTATCTCCGAAAGTGTCTGTTGGGTTGGCACGGATCGAGACTGGGATTTGTCACTCCGTATGACGGAGAGGTATCTCTGGGCCCACTCGGTAATGCATCATCATAATGAGCTCAATGTGACTAAGGCGTTAGTCACGGGATCATGCATTGCGGTACGAGTAAAGAGACATGCCGGTAACGAGATTGAACAAGGTATTGGGATACCGACGATCGAATCTCGGGCAAGTAACATACCGATTGACAAAGGGAATTGTATACGGGATTGATTGAATCCTCGACACCGTGGTTCATCCGATGAGATCATCGTGGAACATGTGGGAGCCAACATGGGTATCCAGATCCCGCTGTTGGTTATTGACCGGAGAGGCGTCTCGGTCATGTCTGCATGCCTCCCGAACCCGTAGGGTCTACACACTTAAGGTCCGGTGACGCTAGGGTTGTGGAGATATATGTATGCGGAAACCCGAAAGTTGTTCGGAGTCCCGGATGAGACCCCGGACGTCACGAGAGGTTCCGGAATGGTCCGGAGGTGAAGAATTATATATAGGAAGTCCAGTTTCGGCCACCGGGAAAGTTTCGGGGGTTATCGGTATTGTACCGGGACCACCGGAAGGGTCTCGGGGGTCCACCGGGTGGGGCCACCTGTCCCGGAGGGCCCCGTGGGCTGAAAGTGGAAGGGAACCAGCCCCTAGTGGGCTGGGGCGCCCCCCTTGGGCCTCCCCCCATGCGCCTAGGGTTGGGAATCCTAGGGGGAGTTCCCCCTTGCCTTGGGGGGCAAGGCACCCCTTCCCCCCACTTGGCCGCCGCCCCCCCCCCCCCTTGGATCTGATCTCCAGGGCCGGCGCCCCCCCAGGGGCCTATATAAAGGGGGGAGGGAGGGCAGCACACAACAGCCTTGGGCGCCTTCCTCCTTCCCCGCAACACCTCTCTCTCTCTCTCGTAGAAGCTCGGCGAAGCCCTGCACGAGACCCGCTACATCCACCACCACACCGTCGTGCTGCTGGATCTCCATCAACCTCTCCTTCCCCCTTGCTGGATCAAGAAGGAGGAGACGTCGCTGCACCGTACGTGTGTTGAACGCGGAGGTGCCGTCCGTTCGGCACTCGGTCATCGGTGATTTGGATCACGGCGAGTACGACTCCGTCATCCACGTTCATTGGAACGCTTCCGCTCGCGATCTACAAGGGTATGTAGATGCACTCCCTTCCCCTCGTTGCTAGTACACTCCATAGATGCATCTTGGTGAACATAGGAAAATTTTAAAATTATGCTACGATTCCCAACAAGGAGGACCGGGAGGCAGAGGCTCAACTCGACGCGGAGCGCGCGCATGCCGCTGCCAGCGAGGCTCTCCTGCAGGCGGAACCGGATGTCGTGGATGTGAACTGGGCGGCGGAGCACGCGGATGCCGCTGCCATCAAGGCCCTCCTGCAGGCGGAACCGGACGTCCTAGACTTGAACCGGGCGGCAGAGGCTCGACTCGACGCAGAGCGCGCGGATGCCGCTCTCATCAACGCCCTCTTGAAGGCGGAACCGGACGTCCTGGACTTGAACCGGGCGGCGGAGGCTCGACTCGACGCGGAGCGCGCGGATGCCGCTGCCATCGAGGCCCTCCAGCAGGCGGAACCGGACGTCCTCGACTTGAACCGGGCTGTGCTCTCGTCCATGCAGAGCGCCCGCACGCTCCGCTTGAACGAGTAGCTGGAGGCCGAGGACAACCACGATGCGGAGACACACGTCGGCAGCGACGGCTGGTTCGCGCCGGCAGCCAAAGACGACGAGGCCGTCTCTTTCCGCGAACAGTGATAGTTTTTCTTTATGTTGTTGTTTTTATGGATCTTTTGCTGTGTAAAAACATATATTTGTTATGCAAGTCGCCTGACTTGGGTCAGTCTACCATTTCAGGCGGTTGGATGAATATCCTACGTCTCCTAACCCTTCTTTCCTTCTTCCTCACCTCTTCTTCTTCCCCAACAGACCACCGCACGGGCTGTATGGATACTCCCCAACATGCGGTTGGATAAATATACTCTATGAACGAAAATTATGTGTCAGCGATAGGATGGCTGAGTTTGGTTTGTTCACATGCGACAGCACGTGTCAGTGAGGGTGCGTTCCCTTGGTTGGGTTTGCGGCGTACAGGAGCGACTGTGTGAGGGTGCGGTGCGACCGCGGCGTGCAGGAGCGACCGTGTGAGGGTGCGGTGCGACCGCGACAGCCGTGCGCAAGTGTACCTCCTTCTCATTTTGAAAACTTTAGGCAAGCTTGGCAAAAATGTGTGGCGAAGTTTGGCAATGCAAGGCCGAGACCCAAACAGGATAAGTACGTACGTACTAGGAGTACTAGTGTTAAAAAAGAAAGGCGGGGTTTTCCTTCACGGGATTTAATCGATACAAATCCTCGTTTCACGTGTCAATTAATGCGTATTTTTTTCTCCAAAGACCAAAGAGCTAACCATCTCACTCCTCATCGCTTGATTAATGCAGCGCCATGCAAACCAACCTTCTCACTTCCGCATGCATGTAGGGGATATTAATGTCCTTGGTTGCTAACCCCATCAATTTTGCCTCGATTAGTGTTAGTGGCCCTTTGCAAATTGTAATTTTGATATACGGGCCTTGTGTACAAAAAAATGGAGGTAGTAACTATATTTGACTTCCTTCCCCATTGCGGTGACGTCGACGATATCTTTTTTTTGGTGGTTTGGCGAAGTGCGTTCGACGAAGAACACCATTGAGGGAGACCACGGTAAGTCATTCGCAAGTGCCGTCTGCAAGCCGAGACAACCGCCTTATTTGCATCCAGGAAGTCCTTTACTGGTACTACTAGGAGTACTAGTGCGGTGAGATGGTTTCTCGAAGAAGACGATGGAGAAGCGGAGTCAGCGAAGAGTGAAATGATGGTTGCTTCGTCCGTGCTTTTGTGATTTGACGCCTCGCTGCTTTGTGATTTGTGATAGAAGGGACAGGGGAGTAGACTCTATGCTCTATACTGTACTACATGCGTCCAAGCATGGGAGAAAGAGGAGAGACGTTGCATTTTTCTATTCCTTCAATCAATCAGGGAGCTTCGGTTCCATCTTTTTGGCTTTGGCAACACCGTCCACAATGGTTCCCACGATGCCAAAAGCTATTTTCACATTTGGCTACACATTGTGGATGCCCTTAACCGTACCACTTGGTTTTGCACCTGTGTGCTATCTATACAAATCTCAATTATATTGATCTAAAAAATTGTAGAATCAAGATTAGTAAAAAGGAGGTGATTTTCCCGCGCGTATGGCGGGGGAGGTTTCTTATTTGAGCAATGCTACATCCACGTAATGGTTTACGTAAAGTTACAAACTGATGTGATGTGGGACTATTTGATTGGATTAAAGGAGAGGATTAGGCCCACCCCACCCGAAAATCAGGGGGGGCATATATAGATTAGATGGAAAGTATACGTAGCAGCTACGTAGCCCTTTGTAAGTCTAGGATTAGGCTTCTTATTTTCGGAGGACGTTGTCCTGGCGGTTTGCTAACATGCGGTCCCACGTGTCAGTGCTTTACCAAGCCGATCCGCGTCCCACATGAGGCAGAACAATGGCAGAAGCAACACGTGGTTAAGTTGAAGAAGATGAGGGAGAAGCGGATTCAGCAACGAGTGAAATGATGGTTGCTTCGTCCCTCCAACTTAACTGCGGGAAAGGTGCAGCTTGTGATTTGACGCCTCATTGCTCATTACTACGCCGGCTCCATGACTGGGGTGCTTCACCCCGACTGCTCTGCACTGTATTCCGGTATGGCACATGGACCCGGTAGCTTGGTGTCCCACATGTCGATGAAAGGGACTAGAAGATTTATGAAAGCGAGCGCCCCACTCTTACGACGGAGGAGTAGACGACACGACGGCCCAGTGAACTGTCACTTGTAGTACTGTATAGTACTATAGTTTTGCTGTTTCGCACGATCCATCGATACAAACCCGATTAAACAGGAAAGGGCGGGATTTTTCCCGCGCGATAGATGATACTGGCCATACATTTCAAAGGCAATTTTAATGTATGCAAACTGAATAATTATAAGTAACAATATGATATCTAGTAAAACTAAAAACACTTATGATTTATTGTGTTAGAGTGTAGTAGTAGTGCTGTATTGCATAGTTGTTAGATGTAACATGCGAGAACGTGTAGAGATGTAGTTTTGGAGGGCCTACAAAGAGAAAAGCGTAATACGGTCACCGAACTTCAGAATAAGCTGATTACAGTCACTATATACGTTTTGCGGTGATTATACGGTCACTTGCTCACAGTTCAGCATCGGATTGCACTCTGTTGACCGGCCAAATAGTCTGCGTGGCGCCATGTTGACTAGTTAAATTGACCACGTTCCTTGTGGGTCCCACCTGTCAGTTCGCATAGGCAAAAGGTCAGATAAACACAAATTTACGCAGGCGCGATAAGGCTCCAACCCGTGCGCGGGAATCACCTGGTTGTGTATGTGTCTGTCAGGGCCTGATGTGTGCGCATGCACGTGCAGGTTGAGCACTTGAGCATGAGAGTGTGTGTTGGTCGTGTGGTGTACTGGTGCATGCATGCGTGCGTGTGAGTGTTGCGTGCGTGCGTGGCTGTGTGTGTACGTGTGAGTGTTGCGTGCGTGCGTGGGTGCATGTGTTTGTGTGAGTGTTGCGTGGATGCAGTTCGTGTGCATGCGTGCGTGTGTGTATAATCACCACACCAGCTCCTATGTGTTAAAACAGACGGCTCAGCATACTAATACAAGTCCACCTTGTCCGCTGTGTGACACCCCAAAATTTTGACCTCGTTTTATTAATTAAAATTTTGCCAGGAAATTAAAACTTTTATTTTTCTGGATTTCTCTTTTGATTTCAGAACCCCTCTTCTCTTTAATGTTGTGGGTTTTTACCTCAAGTGGAAACTTTCCAAAAGTATTATTGGACTTGTATGCTCTCTCAATAAAACAATTCCTTGTCAGTGGATTTATTTGCATAATTGTTTTTCCTGAACTTTATTCTTTTAAAATGATTTTTCATAAATTTGGAGCCTCTGTTGCACTACAACCATTTGATAAATTCATTTAAATTTTTCACCAAAATTTGGGGATGTCATGTGATGTTTCCACATCACTTTTATGCAAGAACATCTTTTGGTCATTGGAGATTTTGAGCTCTACATCAACTTTTCAAATCTGGTCCAGTAGGTATTTTTGCACTACAACCTATTTAAATTTTATTTTAAAAATTCTTCCAAGTGTTTGGAGATGTCAGTAGATGCACATGATTCAACTTTATGCTAAAACCCAGTGATGTTCTTTGAAATATTTGAGTGAATCAACCTCATCTTCATTCTGCTCCAGTTTGGTGATTTGTACTGCAACCCTATTTTATTTTGCTCTAGTGCCCATGAGCTTTTTCCTGCTTATAGCCCTCCCTACAAAACCCTTAAGTCCAGGAGAGTGGACCCATTGGAGGAGTTTAAGTGCATGCAATGAGACCTTTTTCTTTCTGTCCAAAACTGAAGTTTTGCAAAACTTGCACTAGCAAGTTTCTGGTTTTGGCCAAATGATCTTGCCATCATCACCTTCATCTAGAGAGACCCTGATCTGGAGATTTTGGCCACTCCAAGAGTTGCCTAGATGCACTTAGCATTCTGTCGAACACTTGGTGTGCACAGTCAGTTTTGACATGAGTTTTAGTTTGCACTGTGTACTTGATCCACTGACCCAGCAACCTTGTCCACTAAGCTCCTAGCTATCCCTAACCCTGTCCTGTTAATTGCCAGCCTCGCTCTAGCACGCTAGGCTGCCCTGGCATTACGTCGAGCATGTCCCGTGCGTGCTCTGGGCGCACGTTTTGCACGCGCGCGCACCGAGCCGCCACGTCGCACTGCCGCCCTCGCCGCGTCCCACCCCTGGCCCTTGATCGCCTGCAGAGCCACACACTACCCTCGCCCACTCGCCAGAACCCTCCAAGCCACCCCTGGCGCCCTACAGCGCCGCCGTCAGGGCTCCCTTGGCGGCACGCCGGCGTCGGCAGCGGGCTCTGCCATGGACGGCGCCGCCCAAGCCACCCGCGCGCGCCAGCTGCCCCCGTGAACAGCCCAAGCTAATCCACATGCTCGTCAGCACGCGCTCATCGCCGCCACGACGCCCTGCAGCTACAGAACGGTGACTCGCCGTCGTTCTTATCCACCACCGCGGAACCAGCACCGTCGCGCTATAAAAGGAGGCCCCCGAGCTCCTCCAAGCACTCATGCGACCCCAGGCCACCCCCATAGCACCCCCACGGCCAGCATTCGACGGATGGTAGCCGTCTCCCTCGACTCCGGTCGGTTCGGCCGCCGCCACCTTCCGGTACCATTCATCGCAACCAGACCCTCCCCCGTGCCTCCAACACCACCATCCGTTTCCCCTCGACCTCACGGAGTCGCCCATCCTCTTAGCTTCGATCGAGAGCCACCACAGCCCAAAACCCCAATCATGCCCGAAACCTCCTCCGCCACGGAGCTCGCCGCCGGCGACTCCCTTCACCCCCACGGCCCCCTCGACCACCGGGAGGACCGCCCTGGAGCCACAGATCCATCCCTGCCCTCCGGAGCCCGCGAGGAGCCGCCAATCGCCGGCGGCGATCGCCGGAGTCCCGCCTCCGTTCGGGCAGAGGAAGAGGAGGGAGGAGAGACTAGTCAAACCTGACCAGTGGGCCCGCTGGACCCACTGTCAGTGACCCAGCCCCGCCACCATGTGTTTAAGTGGTCGCGTAAACGCCTGAGTACGTTTCCTCTGCTTCGAAAGCGTATTTTCCCCCGAAACGTTTTCTTTTTCTGGTTTTATTAAAAACAGAACTTTGACCAAACTTTGACTGGCTATATCTTTTAAAATAAAACTCCAAATGAGTTGATTCTTTTTCCTACCTCTCTCAAATTTCATCTAGTTTATTTTAAGATTTTTTTTCAAAAATATTTGGGACAACTTTTTGTACTGTTTTTGAAATGTATGTTATTTGAATATCTTTCAAATTAGGAAATGGAGAGAGAAGAAAACTTTCAAAAAGTGCACCCCCTTGCATACTCTTGAAGGCAAGCATTCTGAACTCTGGCATAATATTTTTGTGTGGTGTTTTGATACGGTTACAACACCACTTGACTTGGAGCATACGTTATTTTTATGTGACGATAAAAATCATTCGCATGAGTGCACAATGGAGATTCTTTGCTGGTAGTAATGGACATGCTGATGATAGTAGTCATCCTCGTGAGCTTTTCATGCGTACCGGAAGGAAGTCGGGAAAGTCGCTGTCTTGGGTAGACATGAGTTTGTCCCTAGTTCCTCGTCGAGACGAGTGTGTCCGGTATGGCATGGTGAGGTTTGATGGGTGGTGACTTTACCTCTTAATGGAAATATTTTTGTCATATGAAGAATACTTGGACCTCCTGAGTCGGCCTAGGTCGAGTCTTGTTCAGTAACTTCCCCTACTTGTTTTGTACTACCACTTGTCCCTGCCGCAGGTAGGGTACGGTTCAGTAAGTTGTCAACCCCTTACCAAAGCACACACCGTACAGAGAGGCCATGGTGGAAGATACCGGAGGCCTCCAGTAGGCATGCCACCTGGTCCGGGGGCATGGGTGTTTCCGGTTGGGACCGAGAGGGGGGCACCCCTTAGAGCGCGCGATATAAATTTGATCCCATGCTACGTCGAGGTTGTAGCCTCCCCACTTAGAGTTTTGCTTGACAGGTGTCGTGGGTGATTCCAGACACCGGTAAGTTAAGCTGGTGTGTGTAGGTCAGGCGCGTTTTCAATTAAAAGGCCGTAGGCGGAATTAGTCCCGATGGACTAAATAAATCCGTTACTCGTGGGTAAAGAGTACACCCTCTGCAGAGGTTATATCTATTCGGATAGCCATGTCCATGGGTAAGGACTACAGTCTGAGATGGGTCTAGTGACGGTTTTCGGATGGAGAAACGGCTAGACTGGAGCATAGTAACGGTATTCGGATGGAGAAACGGCTAAACTAGAACATAGTGACGGTCTTCGGATGGAGAAACGGATATACTAGAACTTTGATTATGACCTATGAAATATGAGGATTATGTTTATTATTATTATGGACTAACCATTTACATTATTTGAATTATTAAGTATCCCTGGGACGGTTCTACCTCCTGGATACTCACTGCGATTATTATTTATAAGCCCTTTATGTGGCGTCGCTCAGACGCCCGACTGCGGCATGCTTATTATTTATTTATCCTTTATAAGCCCTTTATGTGGCGTCGCTCAGACGCCCGACTGCGGCATGTTGTCATTTATTTATTATTCCTAAGCCCTTTATGTGGTGTCGCTCAGACGCCCGACTGTGGCATGCTTGTTATTTTCTTTTATTCATAAGCCCTTTATGTGGTGTCGCTCAGACGCCCGACTGAGGCATGATTTATTTTATTTTTTTCTTTCGAGGCGTCGCTTCAAACACTGATCGGTGCATTCTATTTCTACTCCCGTAATGCATTTTACACGAATCTACCTACATGCGTGCATCATGAAATTTTGTTTATTTCGTGACTGACGTTATGATCGTAAAATCTTTCGGAGCATGATTATCCACTATTATATTATACCCGTGTTCATAATGTTTGCGAGTACATTCCAAAGTACTCACTGGCTTGTCCCTGGCTATTGTCTTGGCCAGATTTCTTGCTCGGAGAGGAGCATTGCGGTGACAGCCCCGGAACCTACGCAATGACGATAGCAGCCTCGCGAAGATAGGAGTTATCCTGGTCAGCTGTTCTTGTGGGAAATGGAGTCCCATAGACGCAGATGAACCACAAACCGCTTCCGCCATCAACCACTAGAAACCAAGTGTTGTACTCATAGGCCACAATGGCCTTGTACTACATATTTTGTACTTTGCTTGGAATTCTTGTATCAAGTTGGTGCCTCATCGGCTAATAGTAATCCTGGGGCTGGTGAGCTCAAAGGCCGTTTTCTGGGAAATTAATATCCCGAAAATCCGGTCCTGACAGCATGTAACATCAAGATGCATTTGTATGACTTGTTTATCTTGTGAGAGAAAAGGATGAACGAGGGAAGGCCTTATTTGCAAATGTGGAGAGGTGTGTGGGTACCTTTTTGCAAAATTGCCATAGTTTCTTTCCTATCCGTCAGATATAAATCGGACGGCCTATATTGCAGGATGGCAGGCACACCATCATCACCAACTCTGTTTTTTATAAGAGTGTATTTTATGTATTTTATAAGAGTGTAGATGTAGAGTAGATACAAGTCGACAGGTGGGCATGATGGTAGTGAGATAATGTGATGCAACACTAGAGGTGCCACGTGGAGCGTTTAACTGGTCAACTAGTCATGTCATGAGCAAATACAGAGTTGTATGGTGAGCCCGTGATTGTATAATAACCACTAAACATAAATGGTGATCGTAATGAGTGGATTCTGAAGTCCAATGTATGTATCGTGCTTTCGCTTCAAATACAATGATCGTCATTGCATATATCGCGAGAGAGATGAAACATGCGTGAATTTTCTGGGGGCTTACTTTTAGAGGACCTGGAGATAGTTTTGTGTGCATACGTGAAAGGGGCGTACAGGGGGGGTATGCGATGGAGAGAGAGATGCTCTTCGTTTCTCATTATTATGACTAACTTTGTATATAGTATAAAAATATACAAATTCACAGTGCGGAATAAATATCATTGTGGGCACCATGCAATGCAAATTAACGTTCGTACTCCTGCATATAACTTTGTAATGTTGTATATATGTAGAAAATCTAAAATAATTTTTTGGCCACACTTTATTCAAAAGGAATGTTGTATGCGAAATAAACGTGAAGAGAGGGCTTTTTAGATCAATGGGGTATGTGATGTAACATGTGTGAATGTGTAGTTGATGCATTTGGCGGGGCCTAGAGAGGTATGTGTGTGTATTACGTATTCGAGAGAGGCATGGATAGAGGGGCCGACGGGGGGGACGTGGGAGAGATAGCACGAGAAATGAGAGTGGTGTAGAGAGAGAGAGACGAATATGACGTCATGACAAGAGATTCCATTCCCTTGAGTGTGTATATGCAAGGGGAGAGGGAATAGAGGCACCAGGAGAAATTTTCTGTGTGTGTGGTGTTTGTGTCGGTATGTGTGGGTGCGAGAAGATAATGAGACGTGGGGCTAGAGGGTGTGTCACCGCGTGAGGTCCGGTGGGTCGAGGTGAGGCCCTTCGTTCGGTTCCGACCTGTGCCACATTGGTCGGCCCGTGACGCATTTAGGAAGACCCATGGATGACTAGTCGTACAAGACAAAGATAGCAGAATTGTGAAGGACTCTTTGTCCACTGACAAAGCCGGCTAGGATTTGTAACCCTAGGTTCTCGGACTAAGGTAACCCCTTTATCTTTGATATTACTATTCATCCAACCTAACTTTAAGGGGCATCCTACAGAATGCTCTGCTAGAATCATACTCGTCGATTAGGAAGAGAGGTGTGAGACAATGTGTGAGAGACAGGCGTAAAGATAATGTGCGTACATGAGACACGTAGGCAGGTCCATGTATATAGAAAGGGTCGATGAGGATTGTGCGTGTGTATGTTTGCGAGAGGAAGAGTGCTTGTGATAAAGTTTAGTGAAAACAGTTGTAAATGGTTACGAGAGGGAGGGAGGGTTATATCTAGAGCATGTGTGCGAGAAAGACACCTCGGGAGAGAGTGAGTGAGCATGTGTGAGATACCACCGATGGAGAGTGAAACTACACGTAAAAGACTGCTCTACACATTGATTAAAGATATAAATTGTATCCAAATATTAGGATGGGATCATGATATTTGCAATTCGCGTAAGGAGCGGTCATTGATCCATCAGACATCTAGATTCTATCGAATTTGAGCATGTCTATGTTATTATTCGACACAATTGATCCACATAGTTAGTATTTTGAACTCCAGACAATGCATCAATTTAGCAATCGAATATAAACGTGAGTATAGTTCATGTTATGTGTGTAAAGCACATTATACATACGAAAGTTACACAATGGACATTATAAATAGCTACCTATGAACTAGCATACATTTGAATTCAACTTAAGCTGGTTTAAAAAAAATCAAATTCAATATGAAGTCCATTCAATTATTTGAATTTGATATCATGGCATTTGTAAACCATACCTAAATTATGGGGGCACCAATCTTTGCTCTGATTTTGTACATAATAGCATATGTAGTCGTGTACAAAATAGATTCAAATTTAGCTCCTCCATTCCAAAATAATAGTAGTTATAGGATTTTTAAGTGTCAAAATTTCAAAAAGAAGCGGATAATTTAATGAGGTTTTCAAACATACAAGGTCAAATATAACGTTGTCTATTTAGGTCAATCCTCATAGTTCAAGAGTACTCTAAACATGGATGCTTGTGTTTCAAAATTTCGAACGAAGCGCCAAAAGAGCCTCTACTCGCCCGAAACCGTGTGAGACCAATGTTTGGTAGTACAAGGAAATTACTTTTCTAATAACTCCGACCCGTGAAACCTACCGGCCCGACGTCCAAAGGTCTAAACCGGGGTAGGTTTGTAGCTTCATCTAGACGCCACGCAACCGCATCCGAAAAACATTCATACACAATGGCCGCCTAAGCACACATGCGCCCGGCCGAAGTCGCTCCCGCCCACTATTTGGGACACCTGGCATTACCATCCTACCCCGGACCCGCAGTAGGTCCGAAATTTAAGAGGGGGCAAAGTTTGTACTTTCCCCAAATTTCAAACAAGCGCGTCCCATCTTCTGTTCAAAAAAGCCAAAAACAAGCGCGTCCCAGACCGAAACATGGTCCCCCCCCACCCGTCCGATTCCCCATTCGTACTCCGTGGGCGCCAAAACTACCTCTCCACCAGCTGCGAAACCCCGGCGTCCTCCGTCCGCCACCCCATCCCACCCATCAACCGCCGCCCTCCTCCATCACGTCGGAGCCGATACCCCGACGTCGTCGTCCACCGCAACCTCAACCGCAACGCCCTCCACGGCTAGTAGTTGAAGCCGAGGCCGAGACGTCCGTACCCGAGCCAGTTCAACCACGTCGTCCTGCGCCTCACCGCTGCCGCTCCAACTTCACCACCCTCCACCGCACCGGAGCTGTTCCTGCTACGCCGTCCTTCGCCGCCTCGGATCTGCTTCCCCTCCGCCGACATACGGCCACGGCAACAGTCAACAATTTGGCCATGGGTTCGTCCAAGCCTGCACCCTCCAGAACATCGGTTTCCCCGGTAAAAAGAAGAAGATCGGCGCGACATGTGGAGGTGACCACACCGGCAACCGAAAAAGGTACTCATCTTCCCTTATTCGTGCAATTCTTACGTCTCTGCTTGCACGGTATTCATCCCACAGAAGACACTAGTTGACCGCTTCTTCTTGATACTAGATGTTCCTAGTAACTCGCGATGCACAAGGTTTCTCCTCATATACTATTTCACCTTAGCTAGAGGTCCGTCGCCCCCCTGAATTTCAATTTCTGGCCAGTTGATTCCCAATTAACGGAAGCATTCCCCGGCGTAACAGGCGCTAGTACGCCTATTACGCCGGGGAAGCAGCGCCTTGGTGATCTTAGGGGCGTGTGCGGCCTAGAGCTACTGGCGCCCGATCTGGAGGTCGGTCAGGATTAAAGGGATGGCCTGGGGGCGCTGCCAAGCACGGCGGTGGTGTGAGGTCGATGGGAGGGCGGGGCGGCGGAGGTAGGGGTCTGGGCCGGTGGTCGCTGGCGGTTCGAGAAAGATCGTAAACAGTGACTGGCGGGAGGTAGACGAAGGCCATCTGCCCGTTCCTTATAGATCGGACGGTTCATTAAAAAATTGACTGACCTATTTATTTTCAGTCGACTGTTATCTTAGATATGACCACATGTGGTGGTGTGCTGGAGGAGTACCTGCATTTGCTGTGCTCATATATTACAAAATCATACGGAGTAGAATCTAATTTTGTTTGCCATGCAATGTTGTAGAGCTATCATATGTCTCCTGTCATTTATTTTTCAGCCACCTGCTATCTGCTACTTTTACAGTGCACTAGTTCTGCACACACTTCACCCTTACTCTCACTATTGTGTTTTTATGCAAGGGTATTTCAGACTCTGCTGCCATGCGAGAAGCCAAAAAGAAAAGAGAGCAGTCGCTCCAGCTTCGTGTGCGGGTAGGCAAGACACGTTACAGCGCTATAAAGGGTGCAGTGTCAGCAGATGGAGACGGTAAACGTAGCTCTGGAGTTGATGACCTCGCTCGCAATGAACCACCATCCCAGGTGCTTGCTTTAACTTCGCGGTGTCATATGTGGTTGCATGTTCCATATGGTGTCTAGCTTGTATTCGAAAGGCCGAAGTCGGTAAGATAAGGAAAGATATTTATTTACATGAACCACCATCCCGTGAGCACCAGAAGACAAATAGCTAGTCAGGGCACTGGCTGAGCTAGTGACAAGCCCAGCAAAGATAGGCATCACCTGGAAGCCAACTAAAAAGCTGCGATGGTGGCGAAGCAGCCCACCTCCCACCAGGCTCTCAGGTCCTAGATGATCATGCTCACCACTCCAGCCGGATGTCTAGCTTGTATTGCTTCCAATTTGGTTAAATTGCATTTGCTTAGCTTACACATTATACCTTTGAATATGACATGCCTTTCTGTTTTTGGTACATACTAGTACATCTATGTATTAACCATGTTCTGACATCAAACTAATGTTCTTGTGTATCCCTCATCAATCACTTATGACAAGGCAGGCAGGCAAGGGGACTACTCCTCATTTAAAGAATGCAGCGTCAGCCTCCCGACATGATTCTCAAGAAACAGAAATGCTAGATGAAGATAGTGAACGTAGCTCTGTAGTTGATTACAGCATTTCCCCTGCACTAGCATCGCAGGTGCTTGCTCTAACTTGGCAGCGTGATATGTGGTTGCATGTTGCATACGGTGTCTAGATTGTAATTCTTCCAATCTGGTTAAACTGCATGTGCTAGTCTGCTTAGCTTATACATTATACCTGTTAATGTGACATGCCTTCCTGTATTTAGTACATAGTACATCTGTCTATTAAGCATGTCCTTACATAAAACTATTGTTTTTTTTGTATCCCGCATCAATCAACATGACGAGACACCTTTAGTATATGCAGTGCGATATTAGTTGCATCTTTCATATGATTTATAGCATGCGCTGCTTCTAATTTGTTGAAATTCCATTTATGATGGGACGCTTTTAACTTGGCAGAGTCATATTGGTTGCATCTTTCATGTGGTGTCTAGCTTGCATTGCTTCTTATTTGCTGGAATGGTTTCTGCTTAGTTTACACAAACAGTTGTGAACATGCCATGCCGTCCTGTTTTTCGTACATATTCCATCCTGGTATCATGTGTTTGCCTTACATCAAAGTAGTGATTGTCAGTATCATGCATGAATGAGTTCTGAAGAGAGAATTTTATTGCTTTTTCTTGTCGGTTTTACTTGACAATTCAAAATCAATAAAGCGGAAGGAAGTTAGCAAGGCAGCGGATAAAGGTGCTCCTTCCGAACGGAGGGCCTCTACAGTTTCTACTCATCCACACCCCCAAGATGATTTCCAAGACAACACATGCATAGACACTCAACAAAGCTGTGTTTATGATGAGCACGTCTCCCCTAGTGCAGCATCACCGGTGCTCCCTCTAACTTGGCACTGTTATATGTGGTTGCATGTTATGTGTGATGTCTAGCTTGTATTATCTGCTTACTTTACACATTATACTTGAATAAGACACGTGTTCCTATTTCTAGAACATACAATATATGTCTATCACACCATGTTCTTACATCAAATTACTACTGTTGTGTAACCTGCAACAATCACTTATCATAAGACACGTTTGACTTCGGAGTGTGATATAGGTTACATCTCACATTCTTTTCTAGCTTGTACTACTAATTTGTTGAAATGGCACTTATGACGAGACAATTTTAACTTGGTAGAGTGATATTCGTTGCATCTTTCATATGGTGTCTAGCTTTCATTGCTTCTAATTTGTTGAAATGCCTTCTCCTTAGTTTACACATCATAAGCTGTGAATATGCAATGCTGTCAATATGCAATGGCACTAATGACGAGAGACCTCTAACATGGTAGTGTGATGTTGTTTGCATCTTGCATATGATTTATTTCTTGTACTGCTTCACATTTGTTTAAACGCCATTTATGATGAGACATTGTTAACTTGGCAAAGCGATATTTGTAGCATCTTTCATATGGTGTCTACCTTCCATTGCATTGCTTCTAATTTGGTGAAATGTCTTCTTCTTAGTTTACACATCATAGTTCTGGTTATCTCTTCCGTCCTGTTTTTCATACATATTACATCCTCCTATCATGTGATTGTCTAACATCAAAGTTCAGTTCGTCTGCATCACGCATCAATTTGTTCTAAAGAACTAAATTGTTATTCGTTTTTCTTGTCGGCTTGACTTAACATGGCATAGAGAAAGAGGAAGAAACACAGAATGGCAGGGAATGAGAAGCGGATGAATCCTGCAGATTCTGCCAGTACTGATGGTGCAATAGAAGGTCAAAGTCCAGCGGAAAATTCTACAAACATGGCATCCCATGCTACACGAGTTGCAAAAAAAGCCAAACAGAAACAAATAGTTGCCACCAAACAAGCAGAGACAACCCTAGTTCTTGCAACACCTACCACAGTACTACCAGCTGCATGACTTACTCATGCGTCAACTGAGCTAGCACCACGTTCCCAAGCTCCCTTGCCACCTGACACTACTTCCCAAGCACTCTTGACACAAGACGAGTTGGCAATATCAGATGAACCTTGTGAGCTTCAACAGCAAGAAGGTAGTTGCTGGAGTCAAGTTACAGTTGCATGCTTCTTTATATGTAGTCTCACAGTTTGATGTACACTAACACTTCCTATGTTCGTTGTTGGACTAGCACCTAGGCGCAAGAGGAAACAAACATCAGGGATAATGCTCGATAGGTTAACTAAATCTAGAGGAGGAAGAATGGAGATCCGTTTTGAGGCAGGTTTAAAAAGGCCACGTGATGCTACAGAGTCAGCCAAGTTAGTATCAGAGGCAGCGGTTGTCGTTAGGTGTCATGTACGTATCCTCCCAACATGGATTCAGTACAGGAATGACAAAGACGAAACCCAGTTTAACACCTTCCTCGACCATTTATCTGTAAGTATGGTTATGTATGGAAACTAGTAATATCGTCTTGCTCTGTCCCATACTTTCTAGGTTGCTGATAATGAGACTCCCATAATTTTCAACAGATGAGGTTCAAGTTGGATAGCCAAGATGATGCAACCAGACAAGCTTGCACCCATGTTTTCAAGTCTGCTCCGCGATAGTATCGGTATAACTTGAGGAAAACTCACTTTGAAGGCAAGGCTAACAGTGAACTTTCCCAAACATCTCCAGTGGAAAATATATCGAATGAAGACTGGAGGGGCCTTGTTAAACACTGGTCTGATCCAAAGTATCAGGTACATTATATATATGTGATCAGATCACATGTTGAAATCCTATTTACGCATGTGCCACACAAATCTATCTTCTTGTAGGTGAACTGTTCAAAGAACAAGGCCAACCGTACGAAAGTGAAATTCCAACACACGACAGGATCTCGTAGCTATATTGCACACTGCGAGGCTCTTGTAATTAGCTGTTGTTTCACTCTTTTCGCTGTACCATATTATCAGATCTATATTAACTTGTTCGAAATGCAGAGGAAAGCCCGCAAGGACCAAAAAGTACCTGAACCAAATGTTGTGGAAATCTTCAAGGACTGTCACACCAGCAAGAAGAAGGGCATGACTACACCAGTCAAAGCCGTTGTTGTAAGTCCTTAATCCTCATGCCTTTTAACTACTACTTACTCTGACTTGTGCCTTGAACTGCATGGTTTGCAGCCAATGTCTATTACTCTTTTCAATTTTATACACAATTGTCTTAGCGTATCATTGCACCTTACAAGGTTTAAAAGAGAGGAGTGATGTTCCTTTGATCTTGACCCGTAATCTAGTTCCGTGCTGGACTTGCCCACACAACGTTACAATTGCCTGTTTGTCTGTTCTCAGTTGTTTTGTGATATGAATGATGTCATACTATGCTTACCGTATTATAAACTTCATCTCTTTATCCTTAGCCCTCAATACAATGTGAAGAAATAGACAATACATTAGCGATGGTACATGGTCATATGTTTGGAACCTGGTTTTATTATGTACTTTGCAATAAAATACAACTAATATTTTACATGGGTTCACCAGAATAAGTTCTGTATATAGACCAAAGCTATTTTGTTTGGTTTTGCTGCCTCCTTAATATCTTCTGTTCTGGTACTACTAATGTAAAACCTCAACTTTTCAGCGAGCTATGGAAAAATGGTGGAACCGCCACCTTCTGAAGGTGGCGAGGCAACTATAACCGCAATGTCAGCTCTTGCTGCAGTGGGTCAGTACCTGTCCACTAACAGTGCCAAAAGCACGTTCCTGCGTAATACTAGGTTGGTTGTTAAGGCAATATCGTCCAAACTGCCTCATGATCAAGATATGCAAGCTCAAAGCAATGTTGTATCTGCGCTCCAGACACAAGTCCATTCCCTAACAGAGACCCTTTGTGAAACAAGGAGAAACATTGCTCAATGTCGTCAAGATATGCATGGTTTTGAAACCAGACTATCAGACATTTGCTATGTTGTTCAGGAGCCTAGGGGAAATGAAGGCGAGGGTTATGGTGCTCCATCGGACAATACAGCATGAAAACGTAACAGTCAGGTCAAATGAACCGAGCTTCTGAACTTCTGGTGGTGCATTTATCTGCTAGACTGTTAAGTTTTATGCCAACCTTCCTTTTGTTATATAGTTGTAATTTGTTTTGGTGCGATACAAAATTTATTCTTAACGTGCAGCCACCGGCTGAAGAAAACAGCAAGCCATTTTTGTATAGTGTAGGGTGTTCCCTATATTTGCACTGGTGGCGATCTTTGATGCCGAGTGGATGTAATCTGTGCAATCGCCTTAATAGCCTAGCGTTAGTTTCGGCCTTATTTATTTCCTAGTCTTCTTTTTCCCTAGTTTGCTAGTGGCTGCAACTACCATGGGCCATATACAGGCCGTAGGATCCATGGGTCTCCTACGGGCCGTCGATAAATGGGCCTGTAATCGGTGGGCCTCGGGCCGTCGGATAAATGGGTCTACATGGGCCGTAATCGGGCGTAATTGGTATCGGCCCAACATGGTAACAGGCCGTTAACAGGCCGTAGGACAGCAAAGGCTTCATTCTGTCACAGGCATAACGGGTCGTTAATGGGCCAGAATATAGGACGGGCTGGAAACGGCGCAACGGGTTAACAGGCCAGAAACGGGCCGACTCTTGCCATGGGCCGAATTTGGCCCATTAAGGTAACAGGCCAGTAACGGGCCAACTCTTGCCATGGGCCGAATTTGGCCCATTAGGGGAACAGGCCAGTAACGGGCCAACTCTTGCCATGGGCCAAATTTGGCCCATTAGGGGAACAGGCCAGTAACGGGCCGGAAGTAATCGAGGGCCGAAAAGAAGCCCAAGAACGTATGGGCCGTCAATAGGCCGAAAGCTAACACGGGCTGGAAACGGCCCATGTAAATCACAGGCCGCTAACGGGTATAAAGAAAATTACTGTTCATTATGGGCTAGAGTCACTGTGGGCCTGTAAAGGGCCGAAAGATACGAAGGCCTCATATGGGCCGAAAGACGTCATGGGCCATACATGGGCCGAAAGTGAAATGGGACGGTGTTATATTCGACGGCCCACATGACGTTGTTGGGCCAATTTCCTTTAGGGCCTAACGGGCCGTGAGTTAACGGGCCGTAAAATGGGCTATTTGCGAAGAGACCGTTAACAGGCTTTTCATGGGCCAGCCCGTTAACTTTTGACCAAGTCAAACGGGCCAGCTTTGTAAGCTAAATGGGCCAGTGGTGGGCCGTGGCACGTGTCGACATATCATAGGCGCCTATCTGACCCACTGACGAGCTGACACGTGTTTCGTCCGGCCAATAAGAATTTTACACGTGGAAATTTCCCATTGGTCGGGGTTGTTAACGGGTTATCGGATCCAAAACCCGACCCGATAGCTTAACGGCGTTCCGTTACGGCGGATGCCACGTGTCGGTCACCCTTGACGAAAGCACTTCTGTGACGCGCGATTTATCGTCATGGAAGTGGACACTTCCGTGATGATAATTTTGGTAATGTCATGGAACACTTGTACGACATCACAGGTATGACTATCTTGATTCTGTCATAAAATCGTCATGGATGTACATGCATGACAAAAAACGCGACCTACTGTGACAAACACGTATCATCACGGAAGTGTATTTTTTTGTAGTGTAAAGGACTCTCAAAATAATATAAGTGAAGCATGAGAGATCAATAATTTCTATAAAATAAAACCACCACCGTGCTCTAAAAGATATAAGTGAAGCACTAGAGCAAAATTATCTTGCTCAAAAGATATAAGTGAAGCACATAGAGTATTATAATAAATTCCGATTCATGTGTGTCTCTCCTAAAGGTGTGTACAGCAAGGATGATTGTGGTAAACTAGAGAGCAAACACTCAAATCATACAAGACGCTCCAAGCAAAACACATATCATGTGGTGAATAAAAATATAGCCTCAAGTAAAGTTACCGATGGATGAAGACGAAAGAGGGGATGCCTTCCGGGGCATCCCCAAGCTTAGGCTTTTGGTTGTACTTGAATTTTACCTTGGTGTGCCTTGGGCATCCCCAAGCTTAGGCTCTTGCCACTCCTTATTCCAAAATCCATCAAATCTTTACCCAAAACTTGAAAACTTCACAACACAAAACTCAACAGAAAATCTCATGAGCTCCGTTAGTATAAGAAAACAAGTCACCACTTTAAGGTACTGTAATGAACTCATTATTTATTTATATTGGTGTTAAACCTGCTGTATTCCAACTTCTCTATGGTTCATACCCCCCGATACTAGCCATAGATTCATCAAAATAAGCAAACAACACACGAAAAACAGAACAGTCTGTAGTAATCTGTAGAATACGTATACTTATGTAACTCCAAAAATTCTGAAATAGATTGGTGGACGTGAGGAATTTGTTTATTAATCATCTGCAAAAAGAATCAACTTAAAATCACTCTCCAGTAAAAAATGGCAGCTAATCTCGTGAGAGCTAAAGTTTATGTTTTTTACAGCAAGATCATAAAGACTTCACCCAAGTCTTCCCAAAGGTTCTACTTGGCACAAACACTAATTAAAACATAAAATCACATCTAAACAGAATCTAGATGAATTATTTATTACTAAACATAAAAAAAAGCAAGAAACAAAAATAAAATTGGGTTGCCTCCCAACAAGCGCTATCATTTAACGCCCCTAGCCAGACATAAAAACAAGAATAGATCTAGGTATTGTCATCTTTGGTATGCAATCCATAAGTGGCTGTCATAATAGATTCATAAGGTAATTTAATTTTCTTTCTAGGAAAGTGTTCCATGCCTTTCCTTACGGAAATTGGAATATAATATTCCTTCTTTCACATCAATAATTGCACCAATCGTTCTAAGGAAAGGTCTACCAAGAATAATAGGACATGTAGGATTGCAATATATATCAAGAACAATGAAATCTACATGCACATAATTCCTATTTGCAACAATAAGAACATCATTAATCCTTCCCATAGGTTTTTTAATGGTGGAATCCGCAAGATGCAAGTTTAAAGAACAATCATCAAATTAACGAAAACCTAACACATCACACATAGTTTTTGGAATCGTGGAAACACTAGCACCCAAATCACACAAAGCAATTCATGATCTTTAATCTTAATTTTAATAGTAGGTTCCCACTCTTCATAAAGTTTTCTAGGGATAGAAACTTCTAATTCAAGCTTTTCTTCATAAGATTGCATTAAAGCATCAACGATATGTTTGGTAAAAGCTTTATTTTGACTATAGGCATGCGGAGAATTTAACACGGATTGAAACAAGGAAATATAATCTATCAAAGAGCAATTATCATAATTAAATTCCTTGAAATCCAAAATAGTGGGTTCATTCCTATCTAAAGTTTTGACCTATTCAATCCCACTTTTACCAATTTTTGCATCAAGATCTAAAAACTCCGAATCATTGGGACGCCTTTTAACTAAAGTTGACTCATCTCCAGTCCCATCTTTATCAAGATTCATATTGGAAAACAAAGATTTAATAGGAGACACATCAATCACTTTTAGATCTTCATCATTATTATCATGAAAACTAGAAGAACACGCTTTCACAAAGCAATCCTTTTTAGCACGCATCGTAGTGGTTCTTTCTTTGCACTCATCAATGGAAATTCTCATGGCTTTGAGAGACTCATTGATATCATGCTTAGGTGGAATAGATCTAAGTTTCAAAGAATCAACATCAAGAGAAAATCTATCCACGTTCCTAGCCAACTCATCAATCTTAGGCAATTTTTCTTCAAGCAAAGCATTGAAATTCTTTTGCGAAATCATAAATTCTTTAACACTAGTCTCAAAATCAGAGGGAAACTTATTAAAATTTCCATAAGAGTTGTTGTAGGAATTACCATAATTATTAGAGGAATTACTAGGGAACGACCTAGAATTAAAGTTTCCTCTATATGCGTTGTTACCAAAATTGTTCCTACCAACAAAATTCACATCCATAGATTCATTATTATTCTCAATCAAAGTGGACAAAGGCATATCATTAGGATCAGAAGAAACACTCTTATTAGCAAACAATTTCATAAGTTCATCCATCTTTCCACTCAAAACATTAATCTCTTCAATCGCATGAACCTTTTTACTAGTAGATCTTTCGGTGTGCCATTGAGAATAATTAACCATAATATTATCTAGGAGTTTAGTAGCTTCTCCTAAAGTGATTTCCATAAAATTGCCTCCCGCGGCTGAATCTAAAAGATTTCTAGAAGCAAACTTCAATCCGGCATAAAATTTTTGTATAATCATCCATAAATTCAAACCATGTGTAGGGCAATTACATATCATTAATTTCATCCTCTCACAAGCTTGTGCAACATGCTCATGATCAAGTTGCTTAAAATTCATGATATCGTTTCTAAGAGAGATGATCTTAGCGGGAGGAAAATACTTAGAGATAAAAGCATCTTTGCACTTATTCCATGAATCGATACTATTTTTAGGCAAAGAAGAAAACTAAGTTTTAGCACGATCTCTAAGCGAAAACGGAAATAGCTTCAATTTAACAATATCATTATCCACATCTTTCTTCTGTTGCATATCACACAAATCAACGAAGTTGTTTAGATGAGTAGCGGCATCTTCACTAGGAAGGCCAGAAAATTGATCTTTCATGACAAGATTCAACAAAGCAGCATTCATTTCACAAGATTCAGCATCGGTAATAGGAGCAATCGGAGTGCTAATAAAATCATTGTTGTTGGTATTGGAAAAGTCACACAATTTAGTGTTGTCTTGAGCCATCGTGACAAGCAATCCAACGCACAAGCACACAAGAAGCGAGCAAAAAGAGACGAACGGAAAAAGGGCGAATAAAACGGCAAGAGTGAAGTGGGGGAGAGGAAAACGAGAGGCAAATGGCAAATAATGCAATGCGAGGGATAAGAGTTTGTGATGGGTATTTGGTATGTCTTGACTTGTGCGTAGATCTCCCCGGCAATGGCGCCAGAAATGGCTAGTTGTTGGGAGATCAAATCTTGACTTGACTTGGCGTAAGCCTCCCCGGCAACGGCGCCAAAAATGGCTAGTTGCTGGGAGACCAAATCTTGACTTGACTTGGCGTAAGCCTCCCCGGCAACGGCGCCAGAAACCCTTCTTGCTACCTCTTGAGCATGCGTTGGTTTTCCCTTGAAGAGGAAAGGGTGATGCAGCAAAGTAGCATAAGTATTTCCCTCAGTTTTTTACAACCAAGGTATCAATCCAGTAGGAGACTACACGCAAGTCCCTCGTGCCAGCACAAACAATCAAGAACCTTGCAACCAACGTGATAAAGAGGTTGTCAATCCCTTCACGGCCACTTGCAAAAGTGAGATCTGATAAAGATAATAAGATAAATATTTTTGGTATTTTTGTTGTATAGATTGAAAAGTAAAGATTGCAAAATAAAAGGCGGCAGAAATAGCAAGTTGATAGGAAAATAATATGATGGAAAATAGACCCTGGGGCCATAGGTTTCACTAGTGGCTTCTCTCAAGATAGCATAATCTACGGTGGGTGAACAAATTACTGTCGAGCAATTGATAGAAAAGCGCATACTTATGAGAATATCTAGGCATGATCATGTATATAGGCATCACGTCCGTGACAAGTAGACCGAAACGATTCTGCATCTACTACTATTACTCCACACATCGACCGCTATCCAGCATGCATCTAGAGTATTAAGTTCATAAGAACAGAGTAACGCATTAGGCAAGATGACATGATGTAGAGGGATAAACTCAAGCAATATGATATAAACCCCATATTTTTATCCTCGATGGCAACAATACAATACGTGCCTTGCTGCCCCTGCTGTCACTGGGAAAGGACACCACAAGATTGAACCCAAAGCTAAGCACTTCTCCCATTGCAAGAAAGATCAATCTAGTAGGCCAAACCAAACTGATAATTCGAAGAGACTTGCAAATATATTTAAATCATGCATAAAAGAATTCAGAGAAGATTCAAATATTGTTCATAGATAATCTTGATCATAAACCCACAATTCATCGGATCTTGACAAACACACCGCAAAAATAATTACATCGAATAGATCTCCAAGAAGATCGAGGATAACTTTGTATTGAGATCCAAAGAGAGAGAAGAAGCCATCTAGCTAATAACTATGGACCCGAAGGTCTGTGGTAAAATACTCACACATCATTGGAGAGGCTATGGTGTTGATGTAGAAGCCCTCCGTGATCGATTCCCCCTCCGGCGGAGCGCCGAAAAAGGCCCCAAGATGGGATCTCACGGGTACAGAAGGTTGCGGCGGTGGAAATAGGGTTTCGTGGTGCTCTCGGATGTTTTCAGGGTATATGAGTATATATAGGCGAAAGAAGTAGGTCGGTGGAGCCACGAGGGGCCCACGAGGGTGGGGGGCGCGCCCTCCTGCCTCGTGGCTTCCTCGCTGCTTCCTTGATGTCCACTCCAAGTCTCCTGGATTGCGTTTGTTCCAAAAACGATCCTCGCGAAGGTTTCATTCCGTTTGATATTCCTTTTCTGCGAAACACTGAAATAGGCAAAAAAAATAGCAATTTGCACTGGGCCTTCAGTTAATAGGTTAGTCCCAAAAATAATATAAAAGTGCATAACAAAGCCCATTAAACATCCAAAACATATAATATAATAGCATGGAACAATAAAAAATTATAGATACGTTGGAGACGTATCATTCATCATGTCATTTTTCTCGGTTCGAGATGCTTCTTATTTTCTTTTTCGGAGTTCCAAGTTTTCCGCATTATCCCGTCGCGAAGCTCCATCTAAATCATCGCAAGGCTTCACCTTGTGTTCTCAACTTCTTTTTCTTTTTATCATCCTTTCATTACCGGAGTTCTTCATGGAGGATCTACATGGTGGTTTTTCAAGGATTCCTTTCATTCTTCAATTGTTCGTCAAGATTTCTCTCGGAGTTATGATCCGCCAAGCTATACTCTAAAATAAACATGGTGTTCAACACATGTCTTGTTTTGAGGAGTTCAAGCATTCTTCATCTTGTATTCCGAAGTGCAATTCCTTCTACCTTATCTTCGAGATGGCGTTATATCACCCTTGACAATTTCCATTCATGTTTCGCGATCCACATGTTGTCAAGAATGAGGTATTTTTAAATCCATTAATCTCTTCATTGGAGTTATCTTGGTATATATTTCACCTAAAGCCTTCCCTAAGGAATGTTGCTATTTGTGGTGCTTATCAATGATCCAAGTTATCTCTCTATCATCTTGGTGGAAGAAGTTTTTCATCTCGTTGGTGTTATCAATTATATTATTTGTTTCCGTAGTGGCAGAATTTCGCCTCAATTGTGATAAGTTTTCCATAAGCCCACTACAATCTTATTCGCTTCGTTGTTGGTTTTCCAACAACTCCGTTATAACCTTCTTGGAAGGGTGCTTTCCAAGCTCTTTTGTGGCAGAAGCTGGCATTTTCTTCTCCATTCTTTTATTCCAATGATCTATCTTCTATTATTTCTTTCGGAGGCATTGTGATATTGCTCCTTTCACTCATCATCTCGAATTGTGAGGATCGTGTTCTTTTCCTGCTTATCCATTTAACCGGAATGTTGTGTCATCTCTTCGAGCTCTTTTCATCTTATCAAGTCTTGCATATCTTTTCAACCGGAGTGCTGCCCAATTTTTTTCTTCCTTGTTCCTTGTTTATCTCGTTTCAACCAGAGTGGTTCCAATTCCTTATTGTCCATTGTACTCGTCATTCATAGCTTTGCAACCTCCAAGGTTCATATGGCGTTCCTTGTTTCTATTTTCTACCGCAATGCTCTCAATTGCGTTCATCTTCGTTGTGTTTTTTATTTCAACCTTTCAACCTCTCAAAGTTCATTGGTTTCACTCATTTGTACAAGAAGCTACTTAGTTTTACCTTTTCTCTTTCTCTTCCGTTTCCCTCCGATGCCATCCCTAGATCTCGGGACGAGATTCTCTTGTAGTGGTGGAGTGTTGTAATGCCCCGGATGTAACATTCCATAATTGTAACTCCAACTCTTGCCATTTCCAGCTATGTGATATGATATTTCCATCGTGGTTGGGTTTTTGTCTTTCGATTTGCATTTTGTTTTGTTCGTGCATTCATCTCTGCATCACGTGCATTGCATCATGTCATCTTGCACCCCCTTTTTAAAACTCAGCTAAATAAATTGCATGGATATTCGGTCCATTTAAAACGAGGGAATTCACATGGTGATTTATCTTTATAACATATCATCCCAATATATTAGGGGGCTATTATAAATATTCCATTAATTTGGAATTGACCATCACACACTTGCAAAAATAAACCCCAATGCCTTTGTTATCACGATTCTTGGTCTCTAACTTTGCCATATATCCTTTCATCATTTTTCCAAGCACCACCTAAATTCTCAACATTTTTTGGACCTTTCAAATGCCCACTTCTTATTCAAACTCATTTGAATTTAGTTCAAATGAGTTCGAATCCAATCTTCGCCCATGCTCACTTTCTAGTTTTCCTGGTTCAAGCTCATTTTTATGAGTCCAGGAAAATTGTCCTCGTGCTCAAATTACTTTCCCTAACCCCTCTTCATTTTCCTTCTCTCTAATGCTTTTCTGTTAAAGAAATTAAAGAGAGAGAGAAGAGAGCCCGGCCCAGCTGCACCTCCCAGTAGCGCAGCTGGCCACTTGGACCTCCACCCAGACCGGCCCAATCTCCCCTAGGCCCAGCAGCTCCCTACCTAACCCTAGACCGACCTCCCCTGCTCGATCCCCTCGCCTCTCTCCCTCACCGGGAGAAGGAATATCCTTCATTGATAGTGAGAGCTTGTGATGGGCTAAGTTGGGACACCCCTGCTGGGTATAAACTTTCGAAAGTCGTGCCCGCGGTTATGTGGCAGATGGGAATTTGTTAATATCCGGTTGTAGAGAACTTGACACTTGACTTAATTAAAATGCATCAACCGCGTGTGTAGCCGTGTTGGTCTCTTTTCGGCGGAGTCCGGGAAGTGAACACGGTTTGGGTTATGTTTGAACGTAAGTAGTTCAGGATCACTTCTAGTTTCACGACCGCTTGGTAGCTTCTCATCTTACTCTTATTTGCGTATGTTAGCCACCATATTTGCTT
The DNA here is from genome assembly GCF_018294505.1 of Triticum aestivum. NCBI lineage: Eukaryota > Viridiplantae > Streptophyta > Magnoliopsida > Poales > Poaceae > Triticum > Triticum aestivum. Next base: position 325,795,402 of record NC_057808.1, on the reverse strand, counting down.
AGCGCTTGCTGCAGCTCCACCTCATCACCTTATCCTACCCATAAGCTTAAATAGTCTTGATCTCGCAGGTTTTGAGATTGCTGAGTCCTCGTGACTCACAGTTACTACCAAAACAATTGCAGGTGCCGATGATACTAGTGCAGGTGATGCTACCGAACTCAAGTGGGAGTTCAACGAGGACCTTGGCCGTTACTACGTGTGTTTTCCTGATGATCAGTAGTGGAGCCCAGTTGGGACGATCGGGGATCTAGCATTTGGGGTTATCTTCTTTTCATTTGGTTTTGGCCGTAGTCGGTCTATGTGTGTACTTGGATGATGTATGATTTTCTTAAGTATTGTGTGAAGTGGCGATTGTAAGCCAACTCTCTTTATCCCTTTCTTTTTCATTACATGGGATTGTGTGAAGATGACCCCTCTTGCGACAAAACCACAATGTGGTTATGCCTCTAAGTCGTGCCTCGACACGTGGGAGATATAGCCGCATCGTGGGTGTTACAGCCGCAGCGGATACTCGAGGTGCGGCGTGTTGCCGGTCTCGATGTGGTCGAGGACGGCCTCGAGGGTGTGGCCGGGCACGCCCCACTAGTCGCGCCGCCCGTCGGTGTTGAGGCGTCCGCGGGGGAGGATGCCGTTGGTGGAGGCGATCTGGTCTTCGCGGCGGCGCTCGAAGTACATCGTCCACAGCGTGTGGCTGTCGGTGGCGTACCTCAGCTTGTTCCGCTGCTCCTCCGTCAGCGACGAGCGGATGCGGGTGATATCGGCCCGCCGTGGCGCCCCTTCGGGCACCGGTGGCATCGGGACGCCGCCGGCGCTCAGCTTCCACGACCCCGACACACGCATGTCCGGGAGCGCCGGATACTCGGCCTCGTAGAGGAGGTGCGCCTCCGACTCTTGGAGATGGCGGCGGCCCAAGCCGTTCGCCATCGCCTGGGTACCTCTCAGCCATTTGCTCGTTGGCGGGAAGGGGGGTGTGCTGCTTTGTGTGGCGATGCGAGATGAAGTGTGGCAGCTGTGGCGTTCACCTGCGGGGGATCGGCTTTTATAGCCGCGGCCGGGCGACGAGAGCCTACATGCCGGGCGACGCGTGGCGGGAGCGGGCAGGACGCACGTTGGTGGCGCCTTCACTGCGCCGCCCGTGAGGCATCAATGGAGGCTGACCGGCGCGGCAACCTTGGCCAGCCTTCGCATTGATTCCCGCGGGAACCGAGGCGATGAGGACGATGAAGAGGCGTCTCGCTAACGCGGCGGGCCCATCTCGTTCGCGTCAAAAACGCGTTCCCCGGCTTCCCCAACGCGCCGGGTTCGACCTGGGTCCGCCGGCGCCAGTTTCGGCCCAAACCGGCGAAAAACGGGCTCCTGGGGGCGCGACTGGGCCGATTTTCGGCCGCCGGCGACAAAGAAACGCCTTGGGGGGGCTGTTGGGGGCGCGGCTGGAGATTCTCTTAGCTTGAAGACCTGAAACTCAAAGACTTAGTCTTTTTGGTTGATTCATATTCTTTTTATTTGAGCCATAGGAACTATTCATGTCTAATACGCAACTTTATTCTTTATAGACTCGTATTGGGCCTCCAAGCGTAATGTTTTGTAGGACAGTAGCAATTTTCCTTCAAGTGGATGACCTAAAGTTTATCAATCCATGAAGGCATAGGATTAAGATGGTCTCTCTCAAATAACCATGCAATCAAATAACAAAAAGTCTCTTGTGTCCGCAACACACCAAATACAACGGTAAATTATATAGGTGCACTAGTTCAACGAAGAGATGGTGATACAAGTGTAGTAATGATTATAGATATTGATTTTTGTAATAGTAACAATAAAAAACAACAAGGTATAAGTAATAAAAGTGAGCACAAACAGTATTGCAATGCTTAGAAATAAGGCCTAGGGTTCATTGATACGTCCCCGTCGTATCTATATTTTATTATTATTTCATGCCAATATTCTACAACTTTCATATAATTTTGGCAAGATTTTATATTTTTTTGGGACTAACATATTGATCCAGTGCCCAGTGCAAATTCCTGTTTGTAGCATATTTTTTGTTTTGCAGAATACCCATATCAAACGAAGTCCAAATGTGATAAAAATTTACGGAGAATTATTTTAAAATATATGTGATTTTTGGGAAGCGGAATCAACGTGAGACGATGCCCGAGAGGCCCATAGGCTCAAGGGGCGCACCCCCTATCCAGGGCGCATCTGGCAAGCTTGTGGCCACCTTGTAGGTCGGTTGGAGGTGTCTTTTGGCCTCAAGGAAGTTTATATCCGAATAAAAATCGTCATAAAATTTCAGCCCGATCGGAGTTATGGATCGGGTCAATGATGGTCTGCGCTAAAGAACTGGGCAAGTCACGGGCTCGGTGGTGCGCCGACGGTGGTCTTCCTGGGACCCATGCGGCGGCGGCCTCCCGTGTTCTACTTTCCCTCGACGTTGGCAATGAACGTGGACGCGCTGGCCACTGACTCGTTGATCTCCGCGTAGCCGGCTTCTTTCTTCATCGACCGGGCGCGGTTCCGCCAACATTGACGGCGGATGGCACGGCGGATGGCCTCGTCCATGGCAGCCACGATGCCCATTCCGCCGTGCTCCCTTGCGTGCGTTGTGGAGCAACTCGCCACCGCGAGATGGCTTGGAGTGGCGAGTTGCCGAACCACCCACCAGCTTGGGGCGGCAACTTGCTCCGTTGGGTTAGGCGAGGGAGGTGCGAGTTGCCTGGCTCGTATCCGACGGGCTCGTCGGGCCACCCAGTCGCCTTTCATGTCGGTGAACTCCTCTTCCTGCTCGTCGGGTGCCATGGAGAAAATGCTGCAAGGAGGAAATGGGAGCGGAGGTGTGGTGCATTTTTTGCCCAACATCTGGCATCGTTTAAATAGCGGGTGGACGGGAGGAGCTTGCCCGACCTTGTGTTTAACGCCAACCCGCTCGTGAATGGATGTGTGATCGGAGTAGGTTTCTCGGCTTCCACACGAGTTTAATGGAGGCGTTTGAATGTGACGAGGAGGCGTGTCCTTGCTGGATGTGCAGCCGGCGGTGTCGTGGTTCTAAGTCTGACAGTAGAATAGGGGGTAGGGATGTAGAGGCAAGATCCTAGCTATGGAGAAGTTGTACGCATGAGTTTTACGAGTTCAGGCCCTTCTCGGAGGAAGTAACAGCCCTACGTCTCGGTGCTCGGAGGCGGTCGACTGGATTATATGCGTGTGTGCTACAGGGGGTGCGAACCCTTGTGCATGTGGAGGGGGGTGGCTTATATAGAGTGCGCCAGGACCCCAGCCGGCCCACGCTACAAGGGATTTAAGGTACATCAAGAGGGGGGCGTTACTGGTAACGCTAGCAATAAAGAGACATAATGACCATTAAAGCTACGACGTAATGTCCGACCGTTGCAGTACGGAGTGGCTTTAGATCTTCTGGTGGTCGAGTGACAGTCTCCATGGTCGAGTGACTTCGAGTCTTCCGAGTGGAATGCTCCATGGTCGAGTGGATGATGATTGTTCTTCGAATGCTTCTGGTTTTAGGGTGATGTACTTGGGGAGGGTATCTTGGACAGGCCTATGACCCTACCCCAGGTACATAGCTTCATCATTAGCCCCCGAATGGATCAGGGTTTGAGTGAGGAAGGAGTTGAAAACACTGCCGACCCACTTTTCGCGCTTCAGGTGTGTTTTGTCTGGACTGACGAATCAATCGTGGTGGCGCCAACTTCTTTTTCCAGTCGCCTTGGTCCATTCTTGGTTTTTGTCGAGTGAACTTTCAGCTAAAAGAACTTCGAGTGCTGATACAGAGAAGATCTTTCGTCTGACAAGTTGTTCTGCTGTACGTGGATCTTGCAGGATTCGAATTTTGGGAAGCGCGCGGGGCGGAGGAGGCCACAATAATCGGGCTGGATAAGGCAGGGATGCCTCGATTTCTGCGCCACCTTTTACGCCACGTATCGCGCGCGCGACTATTGCGGGATTTGATAAGATTGCCCGGGCCTACAGGTCTGTCACTCGGAAGCGACTCCATATAAGGCGCTGGGTCAGGGTTTTTTTGAACAGTGCGTCTTCATTCTTCTCTTTTCCTCTCAGTTTTCTCCACTGCATCCGCTCCTGCACCAGCGCCGCCGTCCCTTTCGAGCTCTGCTCGCCGCGATGTGGAAGGAGAAGACGGTGGCACTGGAGCGTGCGAAGAAGGCGACGGCGAAGGCGAAGGGGAAGAAGTCCAGCCGGGGCGGATCTTCCTCGAGGTCCGGCCTGCCGCCGGGATGGATCCAGGGTAATTGGATTCGCTCGGCGATCCATCAGGACGACATCGACGACTTGGTCGAGGGGGGACTGATCCCCCACGAGTCGGCGCGACTCCCGGGGAACGAGACCGAGCCGCAGCCACAGGAGGGTGAGTGCGTTCTCCTCGCCACTCACATCGACCGCGGGTTCTCCTTGCCTCTCCACCCTTTCTTTCGAGGTTTCTTGAACTTCTTTGGGGGGCAACTCCACCATTTTACCCCAAACACCATCGTGTATCTTGCTGCTTTCGTGTCTCTGTGCGAGAATTTCTTGGGTTGCCGACCCCACTGGGGCCTCTTCAAGCACATCTTCATGTGCCGCTCCCAGTCGGTCAAAAAGGCCAATCTGAGTGACGAGAAGACAAAAGTGATCCAGATGTGTGGGGGTCTCGGGATTCAGATGAGGGGTAAAAGTTCCTTCCCCGCCATGATCCTTCCCGAGTCGGTCCGAGGGTGGCAGTCAACCTGGTTCTACTGCAAAGATCAGCCGACTCCAGGTCAGTCGACTGGACTTCCCCCTTTTTCCATGGCCCGAGTGGGGAAGCCTTCCGCCTTGAAGGTGATCCCGGAGGAGGGAGGAGAAGGCACAAGTGAGAGTGCTGGTCGATCGAGTTGTTCAACTTGTCCGTGATGGGGTAACCGGTATGGATCTGCTGGAGGTCTTCTTCAGGCGACGCATTCAACCACTTCAAGCTCGTGACCATCCGATGTGGATGTATTCGGGCACTGATGACACCACTCGGATCCATCCAGAAGAAGTCAACGAAGCTACGTTGGAGGGGTGGCTGAGGAGTATTACTGGCAACAAAGATAACCCCAGGGGAGCCACGAGAATTCCTCCACTCGACCAATCTTACGAAGCAGATAAGGTCCAACTCTGAATTGCCGAGTGCTATCTTGATTTATCATGCAACTGTTTATAGTCAACCGACTGACTTTGTCTTGCTTGTTGTCTTCTAGGCCCTGACTGAGATGTACTCGATGCCCAACGGGGAGCAGGAACAGGACCCAGAGGGAGAGGCGAGCAGAGGCGAAAGCGGCGAGTGGCATTCTGACGGTGAAGGGGACGAGGAGAGCGACGATCCGAGTGATGAAGAGGAGGTCGACTCACCTCCCCGCAGGGAAAGGCGATCCAAGCTCACTCACGATCCTGCAAGCGCCCGCGACAAGGTAACCGTTCCGACTGGGCAGTCGTTGAAGCGTCCTCGGACATCTTCTCCAGCACCGAATGAAAAGGCTCCGAAACAATCCAAGGTCGTACCGCAGAAGACTCGAAAGGCGCTGCCCAGAATCAAAATCGACATCCCTGTCGCCTCTGCGTAAGTGACTTGTCTTCAGTTTTGCCTGAAATTCTGTGTTGTTTGTTTTTCCTTGGTTTGACCAATTGAATCTTGAAACTAGCAGTGCCGCTACCTCTGGGACCTATGCTTACCGAAACGAGGATGAGAACATGGAAGATGCGGTCACCTCCTGCCCAGGTATAATCTTTGCGATCTTGTCTTTGCTTTGTCGTTTGAACTGCGATATAACCAATCAAAGATGATCTTTTGGCGACTGAATTTTTACAGCTCCTCTCAACGTCATTGACCTCCCCGACGACGACGAGGACGAGCCACAGAGGCCCTTGGTGAGGAGAAACAGGAAAACATCCGCTGGCAAGACGCCTCAGTCGACGCCGGTGGTGGAACCGGTAATTCAGGACGGCGGCGATGCCAATCGGACTTCTGTCTCCTTCGCCATAGCGCCGTCGAGTGCTCAGCCTTCAGCGTCAGCCGCACAGACTCCCGTCGACCCACCATTCATTTTTACAGCGCATCACGTCCCAGAGGACCAGGTGGGTGCTGCAAAAGAGGCTATACGCCAGGCGGGCATTATGATGGAGAAGATGAAGATGGTGCGGGAAGCCAGTCAAGCTGCCTATGATGCCAGCTCCGCTCTCCAGAGCAATGTCCAGGTTAGCAGATCGTCGACTGACTCTTCTGGCTTGTTCTGTTGGGATATGGTACCTGAAAACTTTCTTTCCAAGAACCTTTGCATCTGTCTGCGCCTTGCATCTGTACACCCACTGGGTGTTTTGATTTGTCACTGAACAGACTCGCACTTTGAGCTGATAATGTTGTTGTCGATTGAATATTTTGACCAGTGGGGGCACGCTGAGTGCACCCGGTGGGTGTAGTCCCTGAGACCATAATTGACTGCGGGCAGTCGACTGTGGTTTGAGCATCAGAATTTCTTCACTCGGCCTGGATGGACCATGACGAGTGGAACCTGAACCAGTGGGGGCACTCTGAGTGCACCCACTGGGTGTAGTCCCCGAGACGGTGGTCGACTGCGGGCAGTCGACTATGGTCTGAGAGCAACTTTTTTTTTACACTCAACTTGGACAGATCGTGTCGAGTGAAAATTGGACTAGTGGGGGCACGCCAAGTGCACCCACTGGGTGTAGTCCCCGAGACTACTGTTGGATGTTTGATTCGGCAGTAGTCTTAGAATTTATTGAGTTTAACCTTTTTTCTCTCCGAGTGGACTGACTTGTTCTTTGGTTGCAGAAATCTTGTGATCTTGGCGCTCGTTTTGCTGACCTGGAGAAGCAGCAGATTCAACTCAACCTCGATCTAGAGTTGGCCAAGACAGATCTGCAGAAAGCCAAGGATGACGCCGTTGGTAAGAAAGACTTGTCGACTGATTTATCTCTGAACCGGATTTCATTCTGCTTTTCCTGAACCAAGCATTATTTCTCCCAAAGAAACTGAACCAAGCTCTGGCAAAAAAGGATCAAGATCTGGCGGCCGCATAGAAAAAAGCTGATGAGAAAACCGCTCTAGCTGAACAGAAGTTGGCTTCAGTCGGCAAATTGGAGGAAGAAAACGCCAAGCTAAAAGCTGCTCTGGATGAAGCCAATAAGGAAGCAACTCGCCTGAGGAAGGACAAGGACAATCTGAACGAGAAGATGGAAAGCATTGCTCGCAGAAGGAACGATCTGGAGAGTTATCTGGGAAGCCTTGCTAAGAAGTTGTTCGTCATGCTTGAAGGTATTTTCTTTGATCCAACTGGTTTATTCCTGTTGACTCGACATATAACCATTGACTCACCCTTGAACTGTGCAAGCAGAGATTTACCGGGACTTCGAGGAAGAGACCGGGCGAATTGAACCAAGCTTGGACCCCATCAACTCTCAAGTGAAGGATGAAGCTGCCATGAACGTGCTCCGACTGGAATCTCGCATCGCTGGTATTGTTGATTATCTCACCCGATTTAAAGTCGCAATGTCGCGGATTGACACAACTCTCTGGCCCATGGCAACGCTCCAGAATGACCTCGAGTCTCTAATGGCTCGGCTTAATGAAGTTCCCAGTCGAATTCAAGAATGGAAGAAGTCCTCTGCCCGGTGCGGCGCTGATGTGGCTCTATCTCTGGTTCGCGTCCACTGCCGGGAAGTGCGGGAAGAGAAGCTGACAGCGATCAAGGTTGCTAACACCAAGAGGCATCACTTCCAGTCCTTCATGGAGACCTTCATTGCCGCCGCCACTCGGATTGCTGACGGAATCGACCTAGACGAATTCGTCGAGCCTGCCAGCCCTCCTCCTACGGAGTGAACAAACTTTTATGCCCTGCCTTGAATTTGCCTCGGAATGCCTAGTGATTTTGTAGTCATTAAACTCCTTCGGGCTGAACGCCAGAGTACTTTGATCCGTGGTCTTGAACTTTAGGATTTATCTGAACTTGATTTATCTCTGAATATGCTTGCATTTGCCTTCGAGTGGAATTTGTTCTCCACACGGAATAATCTTTGTGCTTGAGATGCAGCTCTGAGGTGGATACTCCAGTCGACTTGCACCTCATCGTCCTTGCAGATAAGGGTGGAGCGCGCGTTGTACTTGTGACGCGGCTCCGAAGGAAAAGGTTGCAGTCGACCTGCACCTCGTCGTCCTTGCGGATAGGGATGGAGTGCATGTTGCACTTGTGATGCAGTCCCTAAGGAGAAGGTTCTAGTCGACCTGCACCTCGTCGTCCTTGCGGATAGGGATGGAGCGTGTGTTGTACTTGTGACGCAGCTCCGAAGTAGAAGGTTGCAGTCGACCTGCACCTCGTCGTCCTTGCGGATAGGGATGGAGCGTACGTTGTACTTGTGACGCAGCTCCGAAGGAGAAGGTTTCAGTCGACCTGCACCTCGTCGTCCTTGCGGATAGGGATGGGTTTCGAACTTAGGCGAGTACTGGACTACAGCTAAGCCCCCGAGTGGGAGGGTTGCTCATCACTCGGTAGGATTTTTCAAACTTAGGCGAGTACTGGACTGCAGCTAACTCCCGAGTGGGAGGTTTGCTCACCACTCGGTAGGATTTTGCAAACTTAGGCGAGTACTGGACTGCAACTAAGCCCCCCGAGTGGGAGGGTTGCTCACCACTCGGTAGGATTTTTCAAACTTAGGCGAGTACTGGACTGCAGCTAAGCCCCCGAGTGGGAGGGTTGCTCACCACTCGGTAGGATTTTTCAAACTTAGGCGAGTACTGGACTGCAGCTAAGCCCCCGAGTGGGAGGGTTGCTCACCACTCGGTAGGAATTTTCAAACTTAGGCGAGTACTGGACTGCAGCTAATCCTCTGAGTGAGAGGCTTGCTCGTCACTCGGTAGGATTTTTCAAAATTAGCCGAGTACTGGACTGCAGCTAAGCCCCCGAGTGAGAGGCTTGCTCATCACTCGGTAGGATTTTTCAAACTTAGGCGACTACTGGACTGCAGCTAAGCCCCCGAGTGAGAGGCTTGCTCATCACTCGGTAGGATTTTTCAAACTTAGGAGAGTACTGGACTGCAGCTAAGCCCCCGAGTGAGAGGCTCGCTCATCACTCGGTAGGATTTTTCAAACTTAGGCGAGCACTGGACTGCAGCTAAGCCCCTGAGTGAGAGGCTTGCTCATCACTCGGTAGGATTTTCAAACTTAGGCGAGTAGTGGACTGCAGCTAAGCCCCCGAGTGAGAGGCTTGCTCATCACTCAGTAGGATTTTTCAAACTTAGGCGAGTACTGGACTGCAGCTAAGCCCCCGAGTGGGAGGGTTGCTCACCACTCAGTAGGATTTTTCAAACTTAGGTGAGCACTGGTGTCAGGACCGGATTTTCGGGATATTAATTCTCCAGAAAATGGCCCTTATGCTCACCAGCCCCAGGATTACTGTTAGCTGATGAGGCACCAACTTGATACAAGAATTCCAAGCAAAGTACAAAAAAAATGTAGTACAAGACCATTGTGGCCTAGGAGTACAACATTTGGTTTCTAAAGGTTGATGGCGGAAGCGGTTTGTGGTTCATCTGCGTCTATGGGACTCCATTTCCCACAAGAACAGCTGACCAGGATAACTCCTATCTTCGCGAGGCTGCTGACAACACTGCGTAGGCTCCGGGGCCGTCGTCGTAACACTCTTCTCCGTACAAGAAAATCTGGCCAAGACAATAGCCAGGGACAAGCCAGTGAGTACGTTTGAATGTACTCGCAAACATCAAGAACACGGGTATAATATATCAAGGGTAATCATGTTCCGAAAATATTCTATGATCATAACGTCAGTCACGAGATAAACAAAATATTCATGATGCACGCATGTGGGTAAAATATGAATATGCAATATAGAAATAGAATGTAGTGATCGAGTGTCTGAAATGACTCCTCAAAAAGGGTGCAAATAAATTAACAATGCCGCAGTCGGGCATCTGGGCGACACCACATAAAGGGCTTATATATAAAAGAAATAACAAGCATGTCACGGTCGGGCGTCTATGCGACACCACAAAAAGGGCTTATATATAAAAGAAATAACAAGCATGCCACAGTCGGGCGTCTGAGCGACACCACATAAAGGGCTTATATATAAAAGAAATAACAAGCATGCCACAGTCGGGCGTCTGAGCGACACCACATAAAGGGCTTATAAAGGATAATCACCGTGAATATCCAGGAGGTAGAACCATCCCAGGGATACTCAATAATACAAATAAAGGAAATGGTTAGTCCACAATAATAATAATCATAATCGTCACAAGTCACAAGTCATGATCCAAGTTCTGGTTTAACAGTTCTTCCTCCGAAGACCGACACTAAGACCGACACTTGACCTATCCCAGACTGTAGTCCTTAACCATGGACACGGCTATTCGAATAGATGTATAATCTCTGCAGAGGGTGTACTCTTTACCCACGGGTAACGGATTTCTTTAGTCCATCGGGACTAATTCCGTCTACGGTCTTTTGATTGAAAACACGCCTGACCTGCACACACCAGCTTAACTTACCGGTGTCTGGAATCACCCACAACACCTGTCAAGCCAAACTCTAAGTGGGGAGGCTACAACCTCGACGTAGCATGGGATCAAATTTATATACGCGCGCTCTAAGGGGTGGCCTCCCCTCTCGGTCCCAACCAGAAACACCCATGCCCCCGGACCGGATGACAGGCTTTAATCCATGGCCATGGGACCCTCATCACGGCCTCTCTGTACGGTGTGTGCTAGAAAGGGGTTGACAACTTACTGAACCGTACCCTACCTAAGGCAGGGACAAGCGGTAGTACGGGACAAGTATGGGGGTTACTGGACAAGACTCGATCTACGGCCGACTCAGGAGGTTCAAGCATTCTCTGCACGATTAGCATAACAAAAGTATTTCCATTAACAGGTAAACTTACCACTCGTCAAGCCTCACCATGCCATACCGGACATACTCGTCCCGACGAGGTACTAGGGACAAGCCCGTGTCTACCCGAGACCACGACTTTCCCGGCTTCCTTCCGGTATGCAAGGGAAGCTTACGAGGGTGAATACCATCACCAACATATTCATTTATCACAGCAAAGAAAACTCCACTATGCACTCATGCATATGATTTTTATCGTCACATAAAAATAGCGTATGCTCTAAGTCAAATGGTGTTGTAACCATATCAAAACACCACACAAAATATTATGCCAGAGTTCAGAAATGCTTGCCTTCAAGTGTATGCATGTGGGGGTGCACTTTTGAAGGTTGCCTTTTTCTCCAAAAATCCTATTTTGAGAAATATACAAACAACACACATTTCAAAAACAGCACAAAAAGTTGTCTCAAATATTTTTGAAATAAATCTTAAAATAAACTAGATGAAATTTGAGAGAGGTAGGAAAAAGAATCAACTCATTTGGAGTTTTATTTTAAAAGTTATAGCCAGTCAAACATCAGTCAAAGTTATGTTTTAATAAAATCAGAAAAAGGAAAACGCTGCGGGGAAAATACGCTTTCAAAGCAGAGGTGACGTACTCCGGATCTTTGCGCTTTCACTTAAACAGAGAGAACGGCCGCGCGGGTCACTGACAGTGGGTCCAAGGGGCCCACTGGTCAGGTTTGACCGTTCTTCCTCTCCCTCCTTTCTCTCTGCCCGAACAGGGCGGGGCTCCGGCGATCGCCGTCGGCGAACGGCAGCTCCCCACGGGGTCCCGAGGGCGGGGATGGATCCGCCAGGCCGGGGCGGTCCTCCCGGTGGGCGCTAGGCAGGCGGGGACGGAGGAGGTCACCGGCGGCGAGCTCCGCGGCGGACGGAGGTTCGGGAGCAGAGTGGGTTTGGGCTCCGGTGGTCCTTGGTCGAAGCTGAGGCGTTAGGCAGCTTCGCATGACTACGGGGAAGTTCTTGGTGGCGTTGGATTGGCGGGGGAGGGCCTGGCTGCGGCGAATGGCACTGGATTGCGGCGGCGACCGAGCTGGCCGGAGACGAGGAAGAAAGGACTTTCCCCGACGATTGCTGGCTAAGGGGAAACCATGGGGGTGGCCTGGGGTTGCCTGAGTGCTCGGAGGAGCACGGGGTCTCCTTTTATAGCGCGACGGGGCTGGCTCCGCGGCGGGGGATAAGATCGACGACGAGTCGCCGTTGCTGTAGCTGCAGGGCATCTTGGCAGCGACGAGCGCGTGCCGACGAGCATGAGGATAAGCACGGGCTGTTCCCCGGGGCAGCTGGCGCGCGCGGGTGGCTTGGGCGGCGCCGTCCACGGCAGAGCCCGCTGCCGACGCCGGCGTGCCGCCAAGGGAGCTCTGTCGGCGACGCTGTAGGGCGCCAGTGCGGCTTGGAGGTTTGCTGCGAGGGGGCGAGTGTATGGCGCGGCTCTGCAGGCGAGCTGGGGCCAGGGACGGGACGCGTCGAGGGTGGCAGTGCGGCGCGGCGACTCAGTGCGCGCACGTGCAAAACGTGCGCTCTGGGCGCGCCCAGAGCACGCACAGCAGGTGTTCGACGAAATGCCAGCGCGCTTTAGAGAGCTTGGGTGAGGCTGGTAGCTAACAGGCCAGGGTTAGGGACAGCTAGGAGGCTAGTGGACATGCTGGATAGGTCAGGGGCTCAAGTCCACAATGCAAACCAGAGGACATGCCAAAATTGTTCCTGCACACAGGGTGTTCGACAGAATGCCATGGGCAACTAGGCAATTCTTGGGGTGGCCAAACTCTCCAGATCCTAGTCTCTTTAGGAGCTCAAGAAGGTGGTAAGGCTAGCTTGGCAAAAACAGAAACTTGATAGTGCAAGATTTGGAGAAAAGCAGTTTTGGGCAGAAACTAAAGGCTATCATTGCATGCACCAAAAATACTCCAATGGGTCCAATCTCCTGGACTTAAGAGTTTGGTAGTGAGGACTATAGGTAGGAAAAAGCTCAAAGGTACTAGAGCAAAATAAAATGGGGTTGCAGTACAAATCACCAAACTGGACCAGAATGAAGATGAGGTTGATACACTCAAATTTTTCAAAAAACTGTTGGAAATATGCCCTAGAGGCAATAATAAATGGTTATTATTATATTTCTTTGTTCATGATAATAGTCTATTATTCATGCTATAATTGTATTGTCCGGAAATCGTAATACATGTGTGAATACATAGACCACAACGTGTCCCTAGTAAGCCTCTAGTTGACTAGCTCGTTGATCAACAGATAGTCATGGTTTCCTGACTATGGACATTGGATGTCATTGATAACGGGATCACATCATTAGGAGAATGATGTGATGGACAAGACCCAATCCTAAGCATAGCATAAAAGATCGTGTAGTTTCGTTTGCTAGAGCTTTTCCAATGTCAAGTATCTTTTCCTTAGACCATGAGATCATGCAACTCCCGGATACCGTAGGAGTGCTTTGGGTGTGCCAAACGTCACAACGTAACTGGGTGACTATAAAGGTGCACTACGGGTATCTCCGAAAGTGTCTGTTGGGTTGGCACGGATCGAGACTGGGATTTGTCACTCCGTGTGACGGAGAGGTATCTCTGGGCCCACTCGGTAATGCATCATCATAATGAGCTCAATGTGACTAAGGCGTTAGTCATGGGATCATGCATTGCGGTACGAGTAAAGAGACTTGCCGGTAACGAGATTGAACAAGGTATTGGGATACCGACGATCGAATCTCGGGCAAGTAACATACCGATTGACAAAGGGAATTGCATACGGATTGATTGAATCCTCGACACCATGGTTCATCCGATGAGATCATCGTGGAACATGTGGGAGCCAACATGGGTATCCAGATCCCGCTGTTGGTTATTGACCGGAGAGGCGTCTCGGTCATGTCTGCATGTCTCCCGAACCCGTAGGGTCTACACACTTAAGGTCCGGTGACGCTAGGGTTGTAGAGATATATGTATGCGGAAAACCGAAAGTTGTTTGGAGTCCCGGATGAGATCACGGATGTCACGAGAGGTTCCGGAATGGTCCGGAGGTGAAGAATTATATATAGGAAGTCCAGTTTCGGCCACCGGGAAAGTTTCGGGGGTTACCGGTATTGTACCGGGACCACCGGAAGGGTCCCGGGGGTCCACCGGGTGGGGCCACCTATCCCGGAGGGCCCCGTGGGCTGAAAGTGGAAGGGAACCAACCCTTAGTGGGCTGGGGCGCCCCCCTTGGGCCTCCCCCCATGCGCCTAGGGTTGGGAACCCTAGGGGGGAGTTCCCCCTTGCCTTGGGGGGCAAGGCAACCCCTTCCCCCCCTTGTGGCCGCCCCCCCCCTTGGATCTCATCTCCAGGGCCGGCGCACCCCCCCAGGGGCCTATATAAAGGGGGGGAGGGAGGGCAGCAACCTACAGCCTTGGGCGCCTCCCTCCTCTCCTGCAACACCTCTCTCTCTCTCGTAGAAGCTTGGCGAAGCCCTGCCGGAGACCCGCTACATCCACCACCACGCCGTCGTGCTGCTGGATCTCCATCAACCTCTCCTTCCCCCTTGCTGGATCAAGAAGGAGGAGACGTCGCTGCACCGTACGTGTGTCGAACGCGGAGGTGCCGTCCGTTCGGCACTCGGTCATCGGTGATTTGGATCACGGCGAGTACGACTCCGTCATCCACGTTCATTGGAACGCTTCCGCTCGCGATCTACAAGGGTATGTAGATGCACTCCCTTCCCCTCGTTGCTAGTATACTCCATAGATGCATCTTGGTGAAGATGCATTTTTGGTCTGAACACTAAATGAAGCACGGAGAATTAATCTATAACGATCAACTAAAAAAAATCCTGTAGGAAAATTTTAAAATTATTCTACGATTCCCATCAGTGGCATCATGAGCCAGACCTATGCGTAGTTACTATGCACGAGTAGAACACAAAGCAGTTGTGGGCGTTGAGTTTGCCAATTCTTCTTGCCGCTACTAGTCGTTTCTTGTTTCGGCGGCATTGTAGGATGAAGCGGCCCGGACCGACCTTACACGTACGCTTACGTGAGACAGGTTCCACCGATTGACATGCACTAGTTGCATAAGGTGGCTAGCGGGTGTCTGTCTCTCCTACTTTAGTCGGAACGGAATCGATGAAAAGGGTCCTTATGAAGGGTAAATAGAAATTGGCAAATCACGTTGTGGTCATACGTAGGTAAGAAAACGTTCTTGCTAGAAACCTACAAACCACGTAAAAACTTGCAACAACAATTAGAGGACGTCTAACTTGTTTTTGCAGCAAGTGCCATGTGATGTGATATGGCCAGAAGATGTGATGAATGATATATGTGATGTATGAGATTGATCATATTCTTGTAATAGGAATCACGACTTGCATGTCGATGAGTATGACAACCGGCAGGAGCCATAGGAGTTGTCTTTATTATTTTGCATGACCTGCGTGTCATTGAATAACGCCATGTAATTTACTTTACTTATTTGCTAAACGAGTTAGCCATGTAAGTAGAAGTAATCGTTGGCGTGACGACTTCATGAAGACACAATGATGGAGATCATGATGATGGATATCATGGTGTCATGCCGGTGACGAAGATGAGCATGGTGCCCCGAAGATGGAGATCAAAGGAGCATAATGATATTGGCCATATCATGTCACTATTTGATTGCATGTGATGTTTATCATGTTTTTGCATCTTATTTGCTTAGAATGACGGTAGCAAGTAGGATGATCCCTTATAATAATTTCAAGAAAGTGTTCACCCTAACTGTGCACCGTTGCGAAGGTTCGTTGTTTCGAAGCACCACGTGATGATCGGGTGTGATAGATTCTAACGTTCGAATACAACGGGTGTTGACGAGCCTAGCATGTACAGACATGGCCTCGGAACACACGCAATACACTTAGGTTGACTGGACGAGCCTAGCATGTACAGACATGGCCTCGGAACACGGAGGACCGAAAGGTCGAGCATGAGTCGTATAGAAGATACGATCAACATGGAGATGTTCACCGATCTTGACTAGTCCGTCTCACGTGATGATCGGACACGGCCTAGTTAAACTCGGATCATGTTTCACTTAGATGACGAGAGGGATGTCTATCTGAGTGGGAGTTCATTTAATAATTCGATTATATGAACTTAATTATCATGAACTTAGTCTAAAATCTTTACACTATGTATTGTAGATCAAATGGCCAACGTTGTCCTCAATTTCAACGCGTTCCTAGAGAAAACCAAGCTGAAAGATGATGGCAGCAACTATACGGACTGGGTCCGGAACCTGAGGATCATCCTCATAGTAGCCAAGAAAGATTATGTCTTAGAAGCACCGCTAGGTGAAGCACCAATCCCTGAGAACCAAGACGTTATGAACGCTTGGCAGCAGCGTGCTGATGATTACTCCCTCGTTCAGTGCGGCATGCTTTACAGCTTAGAGCCGGGTCTCCAAAAGCGTTTTGAGAAACATGGAGCATATGAGATGTTCGAGGAGCTGAAACTGGTTTTTCAAGCTCATGCCCGGGTCGAGAGATATGATGTCTCCGACAAGTTCTTCAGCTGTAAAATGGAGGAGAACAGTTCTGTTAGTGAGCACATACTCAGAATGTCTGGGTTGCATAACCGCTTGTCTCAGCTGGGAGTCAATCTCCCGGATGACGCGGTCATTGACAGAATCCTCCAGTCGCTTCCACCAAGCTACAAGAGCTTTGTGATGAACTTCAATATGCAGGGGATGGAAAAGACCATTCCTGAGGTATATTCAATGCTGAAATCAGCTGAGGTAGAGATCAGAAAAGAACATCAAGTGTTGATGGTGAATAAAACCACTAAGTTCAAGAAGGGCAAGGGTAAGAAGAACTTCAAGAAGGACGGCAAGGGAGTTGCCGCGCCCGGTAAACCAGTTACTGGGAAGAAGTCAAAGAATGGACCCAAGCCCGAGACTGAGTGCTTTTATTGCAAGGGAAGTGGTCACTGGAAGCGGAACTGCCCCAAATACTTAGCGGACAAGAAGAAGGCCGGCAACACCAAAGGTATATGTGATATACATGTAATTGATGTGTACCTTACCAGTACTCGTAGTAGCTCCTGGGTATTTGATACCGGTGCGGTTGCTCATATTTGTAACTCAAAACAGGAACTACGGAATAAACGGAGACTGGCGAAGGACGAGGTGACGATGCGTGTCGGGAATGGTTCCAAGGTCGATGTGATCGCCGTCGGCACGCTACCTCTGCATCTACCCACGGGATTAGTTTTAAACCTCAATAATTGTTATTTAGTGCCAGCTTTGAGCATGAACATTGTATCTGGATCTCGTTTAATTCGAGATGGCTACTCATTTAAATCCGAGAATAATGGTTGTTCTATTTATTTGAGAGATATGTTTTATGGTCATGCCCCGCTGGTCAATGGTTTATTTTTGATGAATCTCGAACGTGATGTTACACATGTTCATAGTGTGAATACCAAAAGATGTAAAGTTGATAACGATAGTCCCACATACTTGTGGCACTGCCGCCTTGGTCACATTGGTGTCAAGCGCATGAAGAAGCTCCATGCAGATGGACTTTTGGAGTCTCTTGATTACGAATCATTTGACACGTGCGAACCATGCCTCATGGGTAAGATGACCAAGACTCCGTTCTCCGGAACAATGGAGCGAGCAACCAACTTATTGGAAATCATACATACCGATGTGTGCGGTCCAATGAGTGTTGAGGCTCGCGGAGGATATCGTTATGTTCTCACTCTCACTGATGATTTAAGTAGATATGGGTATGTCTACCTAATGAAACACAAGTCTGAAACCTTTGAAAAGTTCAAGGAATTTCAGAGTGAAGTTGAGAATCAACGTGACAGGAAAATAAAATTCTTACGATCAGATCGTGGTGGAGAATATTTAAGTCACGAGTTTGGTGCACACTTAAGGAAATGTCGAATAGTTTCACAACTCACGCCGCCTGGAACACCTCAGAGAAATGGTGTGTCCGAACGTCGTAATCGCACTCTATTGGATATGGTGCGATCTATGATGTCTCTTACCGATTTACCGCTCTCATTTTGGGGTTATGCTTTAGAGACTGCCGCATTCACTTTAAATAGGGCTCCGTCTAAATCCGTTGAGACGACACCGTATGAATTATGGTTTGGGAAGAAACCTAAGCTGTCGTTTCTAAAAGTTTGGGGATGCGATGCTTATGTCAAGAAACTTCAACCTGAAAAGCTCGAACACAAATCGGAAAAATGCGTCTTCATAGGATACCCTAAGGAAACTATTGGGTATACCTTCTACCTCAGATCCGAAGGCAAGATCTTCGTTGCCAAGAACGGGTCCTTTCTGGAGAAGGAGTTTCTCTCGAAAGAATTGAGTGGGAGGAAAGTGGAACTTGATGAGGTGATAGTCACCCCTTCCGAACCGGAAAGTAGCGCAGCGCGGGAAAATGTTCCTGTGGTGCCTACACCGACTGGGGAGGAAGTTAATGATGATGATCATGAAGCTTCGGATCAAGTTACTGAACTTCGTAGGTCCACAAGGACACGTTCCGCACCAGAGTGGTACGGCAACCCTGTCCTGGAAATCATGTTGTTAGACAACGGTGAACCTTCGAACTATGAAGAAGCGATGGCGGGCCCGGATTCCGACAAATGGCTAGAAGCCATGAAATCCGAGATAGGATCCATGTATGAAAACGAAGTATGGACTTTGACTGACTTGCCCGATGATCGGCGAGCCATAGAAAACAAATGGATCTTTAAGAAGAAGACGGACGCGGATGGTAATGTGACCATCTACAAAGCTCGACTTGTCGCTAAGGGTTATCGACAAGTTCAAGGGGTTGACTACGATGAGACTTTCTCACCCGTAGCGAAGCTGAAGTCCGTCCGAATCATGTTAGCAATTGCCGCATACTATGATTATGAGATATGGCAGATGGACGTCAAAACGGCATTCCTTAACGGCTTCCTTAAGGAAGAGTTGTATATGATGCAGCCGGAAGGTTTTGTCGATCCTAAGAATGCTAACAAAGTATGCAAGCTCCAGCGCTCAATCTATGGGCTGGTGCAAGCATCTCGGAGTTGGAACATTCGCTTTGATGAGATGATCAAAGCGTTTGGGTTTACACAGACTTATGGAGAAGCCTGTGTTTACAAGAAAGTGAGTGGGAGCTCTGTAGCATTTCTCATATTATATGTGGATGACATACTATTGATGGGAAATGATATAGAATTCTTGGAAAGTATAAAGGCCTATTTGAATAAGTGTTTTTCAATGAAGGACCTTGGAGAAGCTGCTTATATATTAGGCATCAAGATCTATAGAGATAGATCGAGACGCCTCATTGGTCTTTCACAGAGTACATACCTTGACAAGATATTGAAGAAGTTCAATATGGATCAGTCCAAGAAGGGGTTCTTGCCTGTATTGCAAGGTGTGCAATTGAGCACGGCTCAATGCCCGACCACGGCAGAAGATATAGAAAAGATGAGTGTCATCCCCTATGCCTCGGCCATAGGGTCTATTATGTATGCCATGCTGTGTACCAGACCTGATGTAAACCTTGCCGTAAGTTTGGTAGGAAGGTACCAAAGTAATCCCGGCATGGAACACTGGACAGCGGTCAAGAATATCCTGAAGTACCTGAAGAGGACTAAGGATATGTTTCTCGTTTATGGAGGTGACGAAGAGCTCGTCGTAAAGGGTTACGTCGACGCTAGCTTCGACACAGATCTGGATGACTCGAAGTCACAGACCGGATACGTGTATATTTTGAATGGAGGAGCAGTAAGCTGGTGCAGTTGCAAGCAAAGCGTCGTGGCGGGATCTACATGTGAAGCGGAGTACATGGCAGCCTCGGAGGCAGCACAGGAAGCAGTCTGGATGAAGGAGTTCATTACCGACCTAGGGGTGATTCCCAATGCGTCGGGCCCGATGACTCTCTTCTGTGACAACACTGGAGCTATTGCCCTTGCGAAGGAGCCCAGGTTTCACAGGAAGACCAGGCATATCAAGCGTCGCTTCAACTCCATTCGTGAAAGTGTTCAAAATGGAGACATAGATATTTGTAAAGTACATACGGACCTGAATGTAGCAGATCCGTTGACTAAACCTCTCCCTAGGGCAAAACATGATCAACACCAGGACGCAATGGGTGTTCGATTCATCACAATGTAACTAGATTATTGACTCTAGTGCAAGTGGGAGACTGTTGGAAATATGCCCTAGAGGCAATAATAAATGGTTATTATTATATTTCTTTGTTCATGATAATTGTCTATTGTTCATGCTATAATTGTATTGTCCGGAAATCGTAATACATGTGTGAATACATAGACCACAACGTGTCCCTAGTAAGCCTCTAGTTGACTAGCTCGTTGATCAACAGATAGTCATGGTTTCCTGACTATGGACATTGGATGTCATTGATAACGGGATCACATCATTAGGAGAATGATGTGATGGACAAGACCCAATCCTAAGCATAGCATAAAAGATCGTGTAGTTTCGTTTGCTAGAGCTTTTCCAATGTCAAGTATCTTTTCCTTAGACCATGAGATCGTGCAACTCCCGGATACCGTAGGAGTGCTTTGGGTGTGCCAAACGTCACAACGTAACTGGGTGACTATAAAGGTGCACTACGGGTATCTCCGAAAGTGTCTGTTGGGTTGGCACGGATCGAGACTGGGATTTGTCACTCCGTGTGACGGAGAGGTATCTCTGGGCCCACTCGGTAATGCATCATCATAATGAGCTCAATGTGACTAAGGCGTTAGTCACGGGATCATGCATTGCGGTACGAGTAAAGAGACTTGCCGGTAACGAGATTGAACAAGGTATTGGGATACCGACGATCGAATCTCGGGCAAGTAACATACCGATTGACAAAGGGAATTGCATACGGATTGATTGAATCCTCGACACCGTGGTTCATCCGATGAGATCATCGTGGAACATGTGGGAGCCAACATGGGTATCCAGATCCCGCTGTTGGTTATTGACCGGAGAGGCGTCTCGGTCATGTCTGCATGTCTCCCGAACCCGTAGGGTCTACACACTTAAGGTCCGGTGACGCTAGGGTTGTAGAGATATATGTATGCGGAAACCCGAAAGTTGTTCGGAGTCCCGGATGAGATCCCGGACGTCACGAGAGGTTCCGGAATGGTCCGGAGGTGAAGAATTATATATAGGAAGTCCAGTTTCGGCCACCGGGAAAGTTTCGGGGGTTACCGGTATTGTACCGGGACCACCGGAAGGGTCCCGGGGGTCCACTGGGTGGGGCCACCTATCCCGGAGGGCCCCGTGGGCTGAAAGTGGAAGGGAACCAGCCCTTAGTGGGCTGGGGCGCCCCCCTTGGGCCTCCCCCCATGCGCCTAGGGTTGGGAACCCTAGGGGGGGAGTTCCCCCTTGCCTTGGGGGGCAAGGCAACCCCTTCCCCCCCTTGTGGCCGCCGCCCCCCCCTTGGATCTCATCTCCAGGGCCGACGCACCCCCCAGGGGCCTATATAAAGGGGGGGAGGGAGGGCAGCAACCTACAGCCTTGGGCGCCTCCCTCCTCCCCTGCAACACCTCTCTCTCTCGCAGAAGCTTGGCGAAGCCCTGCCGGAGACCCGCTACATCCACCACCACGCCGTCGTGCTGCTGGATCTCCATCAACCTCTCCTTCCCCCTTGCTGGATCAAGAAGGAGGAGACGTCGCTGCACCGTACGTGTGTTGAACGCGGAGGTGCCGTCCGTTCGGCACTCGGTCATCGGTGATTTGGATCACGGCGAGTACGACTCCGTCATCCACGTTCATTGGAACGCTTCCGCTCGCAATCTACAAGGGTATGTAGATGCACTCCCTTGCCCTCGTTGCTAGTATACTCCATAGATGCATCTTGGTGAACGTAGGAAAATTTTAAAATTATGCTACGATTCCCATCAAAAACATCACTGGGTTTTTGCATGAAGTTGCATTATATGCATCTCCTGACATCCCCAAACACTTGGAAGAATTTTTAGAACAATATTAAAATAGGTTGTAGTGCAAAAACACCCACTGGACCAGATTTGAAAAATTGATGTAGAGCTCAAAATCTCCAATGACCAAAAGATATTTTTGCATAAAAGTGATGGGGAAACCTCACATGACAACCCCAAATTTTGGTGAAATTTTTAAAAGCATTTATCAAATGGTTGCAGTGCAAAAGGAGCTCCAAATTAATGAAAGTTCATTTTAAAAGAATAAAGTCCATGAAAAATAATTATGCAAAAAAAATCTACTGATAAAGAATTGTTTTTATAAAAAGGGCATACAAGTCCAAAAATATTTTTGGAAAGTTTCCACTTGAGGTAAAAACCCACAATATTAAAGAGAAGAGGGGTTCTGAAATCAAAGGAGAAATCCAGAAAAAATAAAAATTTAATTTCCTGGCAAAATTTTAATTAATAAAACAAGGTCAAAATTTTGGGGTGTTACAACTGGACTGCAGCTAAGCCCTCGAGTGAGAGGCTTGCTCATCACTCGGTAGGAATTTTCAAACTTAGGCGAGTACTGGACTGCAGCTAAGCCCCCGAGTGAGAGGCTTGCTCATCACTCGGTATGATTTTTCAAACTTAGGCGAGTACTGGACTGCAGCTAAGCCCCTGAGTGAGAGGCTTGCTCATCACTCGGTAGGATTTCTCAAACTTAGGCGAGTACTGGACTGCAGCTAAGCCCCCGAGTGAGAGGCTTGCTCATCACTCGGTAGGATTTCTCAAACTTAGGCGAGTACTGGACTGCAGCTAAGCCCCCGAGTGAGAGGCTTGCTCATCACTCGGTAGGATTTTTCAAACTTAGGCGAAACGGATTCGCGGCTAAGTCACCCACTGGGGGATTTCGGACGCAAACAAAAGCAACAACAATCATTTAAGAAGACTGTAAAGCTCCTGTCTTTGATAAACAAACTACAAAGGTATTTCTTATTACATCTCATCCGAATGAGTACTTAAGTATAAAAGGGGCGGAGCAGCTCCGCATTCCAAGCCCGTGGCTCGTCTTTCTGATGCTCAACATTGTAAAGATGGTATGCTCCATTGTGGAGAACTCTGGTGACAATGAAGGGACCTTCCCAAGCAGGGGCGAGCTTGTGTGGTTTCTGCTGATCCACTCGAAGAACCAAGTCTCCCTCTTGAAAGGCTCGGCCCTTCACGTTTCTGGCGTGGAATCGACGCAAGTCTTGCTGATAAATGGTCGACCGGATTAAGGCCATCTCTCTTTCCTCCTCTAGGAGATCGACTGCGTCCTGTCGGGCCTGTTCTGCTTCATCTTCAGAGAAGAGCTCAACTCGGGGTGCATTGCGAAGCAAGTCACTCGGTAGAACAGCTTCAAGTCCATAGACCAAGAAGAATGGAGTTCGGCCAGTCGACCGATTGGGAGTTGTCCTCAATCCCCAAAGAACTGATGGAAGTTCATCGACCCAGGCGCCTGCTGCGTGCTTGACATCACGCATCAGTCGGGGTTTCAGTCCTTTGAGAATCAAGCCATTTGCTCTTTCTGCTTGTCTATTCGACTGGGGGTGGGCGACTGAAGCATAGTCGACTCGTGTGCCTTGGGAAGCGCAGAAGGCTCTGAACTCATCAGAATTGAAGTTCGACCCGTTGTCAGTGATGATGCTGTGCGGAACCCCATATCTGAATGTCAACTCTCTGATGAAGCTGACGGCGGCACTGGCTTCAAGATTCTTGATAGGCTTGGCTTCAATCCATTTGGTAAACTTGTCGACTACTACAAGCACATGAGTGAAGCCGCTCCTACCAGTCCTCAGCGGTCCAACCATATCCAATCCCCAAACAGCAAAGGGCCAGACGAGTGGAATGGTCTTCAGGGCTGACGCAGGCTTGTGGGACATATTAGAGTAAAACTGGCAGCCTTCACATTTGTCAACTATATCTTTCGCCATTTCATTTGCTCGTGGCCAATAAAATCCAGCTCGGTATGCTTTGGCCACAATGGTCCGAGAGGACGCATGGTGGCCACAGGTCCCCGAGTGGATATCGTTGAGGATCACTCGACCTTCTTCTGGCGTTATGCATTTCTGGCTGACTCCAGTCACACTTTCTCTAAACAGCTGTCCTCTTATCATAGTAAAGGCTTTGGACCGACGGACGATCTATCGAGCCTCCTCTCCATCCTCTGGGAGTTCCTTCCTAAGGATATACGCAATATATGGCACTGTCCAGTCGGGAGTGATGACTAAAACCTCCATGATCAGGTCGACCACGGCTGGGACCTCGACTTCGGTCGGATCTGTAGCACTCTTAGGCTGCGGGGGCTCTTCAGTGAAAGGATCTTCTTGAACTGAAGGTGTATGAATGTGTTCCAAAAACACATTGCTGGGAATGGCTTCTCTCTTGGAACCTATCTTTGCCAAATCATCGGCTGCTTGATTTTTCAGTCGGGGTATATGATGGAGCTCTAACCCCTCAAACTTCTTTTCCAACTTCCTCACCGCATTGCAGTAACCAGTCATAGCTGGGCTTGTGACGTCCCACTCCTTCATCACTTGATTGACTACCAAATCTGAGTCGCCGTAGACCATGAGGCGACGGACGCCGAGTGAGATGGCCATACGTAACCCATATAAGAGTGCTTCATATTCCGCTTCGTTATTGGAGGAATCAAAGTGAATCTGGAGAACATATCTGAGCTTGTCTCCTTGGGGGGATACCAGTACCACCCCAGCACCAGAACCGTTCAGCATCTTGGAGCCATCAAAGAACATGGTCCAGTGCTCCGAGTGGACTTGAGTCGGCGGTTGCTGTTCGATCCACTCGGTGAGGAAATCTGCTATTGCTTGGGACTTGATAGCTTTCTTTGCCTCAAACTTGATATCCAAGGGAAGGAGTTCAATCGCCCACTTTGCCACTCGACCAGTTGCATCTCTGTTGTTCAGAATCTCTGATAATGGAGCGTCGCTGACGACTGTAATGGAGTGGTCAGAGAAATAGTGTGCAACCTTCTTCGTGGTCATATAAATCCCATAAACAAGCTTCTGATAATGTGGATATCTTTGCTTTGATGGAGCCAAAACTTCAGAAACATAATATACTGGGCGCTGAACTTTATAGGCTTTTCCTTCTTCTTCCCGCTCGACCGTAAGTACTGTACTGACAACTTGTCCAGTGGCTGCAATGTAAAGCAGTAACGGCTCTTTGCTGATTGGGGCAGCAAGCACCGTCTGGGTGGAAAGCAGGGCTTTGAGCTTTGCAAATGCTGCATCAGCTTCAGGAGTCCGTTCGAACTTATCAGACTTCTTCATCAGTCGGTAAAGAGGCAATGCCTTTTCACCGAGGCGAGAAATGAATCGACTTAAGGCGGCCAAACAACCTGTAAGCTTCTGGACATCGTGCACCCCACAGGGCATTTCATTCGAAGAATGGCACCAACTTTCTCTGGGTTAGCGTCGATCCCTCGTTCGGAAACGAGGAAGCCGAGTAATTTTCCGCCCGGAACTCCGAATGTGCACTTTGATGGATTAAGATTGATATCATATCTTCTGAGGTTTTGGCAAAAGTTTCAGCAAGGTCAGCCAGCAGGTCGGAACCTTTACGTGACTTGAGCACAGTGTCATCCATGTATGCTTCCACATTCCGACTGATTTGAGTGAGTAAACACTTCTGAATCATCCTCATGAATGTGGCTCCAGCATTCTTCAGGCCGAATGGCATGGTGACATAACAGAAGCACCCAAATGGAGTGATGAAAGTTGTTTTTATCTCATCGGGTCCATACAGTCGGATCAGATGATACCCGGAATAGGCGTCCAAAAAGGACAAGCGCTCACACCCTGCAGTCGAGTCGACTATTTGGTCGATGCGGGGGAGAGGAAAGTGATCTTTCGGGTAGGCCCGATTGATATGCTTGAAGTCAATGCACATGCGAAGTGAGTCGTCCTTCTTGGGGACCATGACAACATTGGCTAGCCACTCCGAGTGGTAAATCTCTCGGATAAACTCAGCTGCTAGGAGCCGAGCCACTTCTTCACCAATTGCTTTTCTCTTCTGTACGGCGGACCGTCGAAGATGTTCTTTGACTGGTTTCACTTTTGGGTCTACTCGCAAACGGTGCTCAGCCAACCCCCTGGGAACACCCGGCATGTCAGAAGGTTTCCATGCAAAGATGTCCCAGTTCTCACGGAGGAACTGGATGAGCGCTTCTTCCTATTTGGAGTCGAGTGTTGTCGAAATGTGAGTCGGAGCAGCATTGGGGTCGGTCGGGTGAATCTGAATCGGCTTCGTTTCACCAGACGACTGGAATGCAGAATCTGTGGTAGGCTTCTTAGCTCGCAACAAATCACTCGGATCTGCATTCTTTTGATACTCCTGCAATTCTACTACTGCCATTTGTGCATCGGCGATCTTTGAGCCCTTCTGGAAGCACTCTTCTGCCTTCTTCCGATTGCCAGAGATAGTGATCACTCCTCTAGGACCAGGCATCTTCAATTTGAGGTACACGTAACATGGTCGAGCCATAAAACGTGCATAAGCTGGCCTACCGAGTATAGCATGATAAGCACTCTGGAAATCCACGACTTCAAACGTCAACTTTTCTTTGCGGTAATTCTTGGAATCACCGAAAACCACATCAAGGGCGATCTGGCCGAGTGACTCAGCCTTCTTGCCAGGAATAACCCCATGGAAACTCATATTGCTTTCACTGAGTCTGGACATCGGAATGCCCATTCCCTTCAAGGTCTCTGCATACAATATATTCAAGCCACTGCCAGCATCCATCAGAACCTTAGTCATCCGAGTGCCTTCGACAACTGGGTCGACCACCAACGCTTGCCTCCCAGGGGTGGCTATGTGCGCTGGGTGATCAGACTGGTCGAACGTAATGGCAGTCTGAGACCACTTCAAATAACTGGGTGTCGCCGGAGCGACCATGTTTACTTCTCTGTTGATGAGTTTCAGTCGACTCTTGCTCTCAACATCAGCAAAAATCATCAGAGTGGAATTGACGTGGGGGTAACCATCATCATCTTCCTCTTTATCCTCAACTTTGTCCGACTCTTTTTCCTTTTCTTTGGGCTGTTTCTCTCGGAACTGCTGGATTAGGAGCCGACACTGTCGAGTGGTATGCTTCGGGTAAATGAGATTACCCTCTTCATCTTTTTTGGTGTGAATGTGGCATGGCAAATCCAACCCATCATTTTCGTCTTGATCTTTTATTTTCTTGGGGTTCCACGATCCTTTGGGCTTCCCCTTGAACTTTCCTTGATTCACGGCTAAGGCTTCTCCAGGAGCAGCTGGCTCGGCTTTGCGCTTCTGCTTTCGATTGGAGTTCCCTCCTCCGGTTTCGTGGGCGACTGTTTTGTGCTTGCCACTCCGGAGCCGATCCTCCTCTTCACCATTGGCATACTTGGTGGCAATCTCCATCATTCGACTCGGAGACATATCTCCGGTCCGACCAAACTTCAGATTCAACTCTCGATATTTGACACCTTCCTTGAAGGCACAAACTGCTTGGTGACCTGACACATTTTCCACCGTGTGGTGCAACGTGATCCATCTCTGGATATAATCCCTCAAGGTTTCATTCGGCTTCTGCACACAAGATTGTAGCTTTGTTAGCCCTGCTGGTCATTTGCATGTACCTTCAAATGTTCTAACAAACACTTGGGCAAGTTCTTCCCAACTATAAATACTGCCGGGTGTTAACTGATTCAACCACGCTCTGGCCGAGCCCTGCAACATCAGAGGAAGGTGCTTCATGGCCACTTCATCATTGCCACCACCAATCTGCACAGCCACTCGGTAGTCCTCTAACCAAGTGTCAGGCTTGGATTCACCAGTGAACTTGCTGACTCCAGTCGCCAACCTGAAGTTGGGAGGAATCACTGCTGCTTTGATGGCTCTGCTGAAACACCCGGGGCCTGAAACATGCACTCTGTTGTCCGTCGGATAATCTCTATCGTGGCCATCTCTGTGTGCCCTGTTCCTGTCAACCAGACCTTGAACAAGAATGGATCTCGCGTCAAAGCCCGGCTCCCGGGGGTCGACTGGAATCCTTCGCCCACCACTGTGAGGGCGTCTGTCATCGTGTTGCTGAGGTGCGTATGACCCACTCCTTGGGGAAGGTGTGGGTACTCGACGTCGATCATACTGCTCACGGTTTCTGTACTGATCCTGTCGGTCTCCACGTCCCTCACGCCTTGGAGGCGATCTTGGGCTGTGAGCCGACTGAACTGTGTCTGCCATTACAGATCTACTATGAATCCTGTTCCGAGACTGTGACACTGCTGTGTTCTGCTCCCCCGCCGCCTGGAGCAAAGCTCGGATCTGCATCAAACCTCTACCAGCCTCCGACTGGGAAGGCTGAATCGACTCTGCTATTCGGGCCGCAGCTGTGAGATTCTGGATCGGAGTTTGATATACCTGAGTCGGAGGCGGAAACAGTTGTCGTCGACTGGACTCAGGAACCCGCTGCCGAGCACGCTCATCGAGTGCGTGCTGGAGGTTCTCCAGTCGAGTGCGTTCAGCCAAGTTGGCCAAGCGCGCCTCCTCCAAGGCCCGGGCCTCGGGGGTTTCTCCAACGATTGGAGTGTGAAGTGCATCCATATTACGGCGACGAAGCTCTTCCCTTTGCTGCGAAGAGAGGGGCTCGGGGAGGTACTCCTCGTGGACACACGACGGATCGCCTCCACCGTCACCACCGTCGTCGCGGGGGAAGCCAGGTGGACTACGTGGTCCATTGACCATCAAGACTTCCGCCGCGGGGTCACTGCTGTCGCACTCGGATGCAGTCTCGACGGAGCCAGTCGAACATGCCGTAGAGAGTTTCGTCGGGCTCGATTGCCGCGACTTGGGGGATGACCGACTGGCGAGCCACCGCGTGCTGCACCCACCGCTGGAGCCTCGACCGACCGGAACGCTTGCGTCGGCGGGCAGCAGGGAGTGAAGACGCCACAGGAGCCGGCCGATACTGAGTTGACGGCTGCCGCAGGAGGACGCCGTCGAGTGGAGCCTCTTGGAGCCAAGCGGAGTCGTCGGCGACGAACACGAGCGCGCCGAGACGGATCTCGCGGCCCTCGGCCAATCCTCCGCCTGAAACCATGCTGATGGGGATCGGAAAAATTGCAACCTCTCCAACAAGTCGCTAAGACACCTGCCCCATGGTGGGCGCCAACTGTCGTGGTTCTAAGTCTGACAGTAGAATAGGGGTAGGGATGTAGAGGCAAGATCCTAGCTATGGAGAAGTTGTACGCATGAGTTTTACGAGTTCAGGCCCTTCTCGGAGGAAGTAACAACCCTACGTCTCGGTGCCCGGAGGCGGTCGACTGGATTATATGCGTGTGTGCTACAGGGGGTGCGAACCCTTGTGCATGTGGAGGGGGTGGCTTATATAGAGTGCGCCAGGGCCCCAGCCAGCCCACGTTACAAGGGATTTAAGGTACATCAAGAGGGGGGCGTTACTGGTAACGCTAGCAATAAAGAGACATAATGACCATTAAAGCTACGACGTAATGTCCGACCGTTGCAGTACGGAGTGGCTTTAGATCTTCTAGCGGTCGAGTGACAGTCTCCATGGTCGAGTGACTTCGAGTCTTCCGAGTGGAACGCTCCATGGTCGAGTGGATGATGATTCTTCTTCGAATGCTTCTGGTTTTAGGGTGATGTCCTTGGGGAGGGTATCTTGGACAGGCCTATGACCCTACCCTAGGTACATAGCTTCATCAGGCGGCGCCCTCGGCCGGCGCGTCGCTTCAATGGCAGAGGCAGTGGGAGGTCGTGTTCGTTCTGGGCTGCTCACCAGCGGCATAAATGGAGGCACCTGGCGCAGTGCGGGAGCGCGTGCAGACGAGGGAGGAGGAGGTTTGGGTGGGCCAGAATGGACAGAAGCGGGCGTGGCCGCGTGGGTGCTGTCCGAATGGCCGTAAAGTCCCACGTTTGTCTCTAGTTTGCGGGAGAAAGTATGTTCGGACTGCTCTGCGTATCGATACGGACCCGCGTTGGCTGACTTTCCTAGTTCGGACGGTTGAGAGGTGTTTGAACATCAGCGTTGGAGATGCTTTTTTTTAATAGCGTTGGAGATGCCCTTAAATCGCATGTTTTTTTTCCCTAGGGAAGGTGTCTTTTCTTGACATTATTGGTTTTGAGGTTGCTTGCATGTCTTTTCGAAACGGTCGATTCTTGTGGGTTGCTTATATCCGTATAATCCACCGAGGTGCCTAGAGCGGCACAAGTACCCAAAGCATCGTGGCAACGGTGGCAATCAAAGTAGTAGATGATCCAAAACCAGGCGCCGAAGGTGGGAATGAGCCTATGAATATTTAAGCAAAAGAGATTCAGAAGATCGTTCGAGCTGGAGAGCACGCCTCTCGAGGCGAATCTGGGAGTCAGAAACCTAAGTTAAAATTAACCCCGGGAGTCCATATGAAACCGCTGCCCACATGAATCTCAATGAAAAATTACACTCCTCACGACATATCTGAACCTCACCCTTTTCACCCAGCACCAACCCAAACCCCCGTCGAAACACACATGCTCGCGAACAAACAAAAAAGCTCTACTATTGCCGCTGCTACTACTCACTCTCACTCTCTCTCTCTCTGCGCTGGCCATGGCAATGGCGAGTACTACTGCTCCTGCCAGTGGCCACACGGACGCGGCCCCTCGGGGGCCCGCCACCCACCAGGGGCGTGTCAGGGAAGCTTTACATTACATTGATGGGTCCGTCGATCCAGTCGAGCCACAGTGGAGACGCCGCTCCATAAATTAAATCCCACTTGGCTCGTGCCGCAGTGCGGCTGCTGCCATTAAAACCGCGATACTATACTAATCCGGCCATTAATGCCCTTAACTCGAGCTCGAGATCGGAGGCGAGGAGGGGCGTGCGTGCGCGCGCGTGTACTTGCTCCGCCACGTCGTGGCCCGTGTCGCCGTCCGTGCGCTACGCTACGTGCCGCCCCGCCATTTAAGGCCGCGCGCCGCTCCCGATTTCGCTTTCCGGGTCTGTCGCTGTCCGTCGGTCAGAGGGGGCGTGCGTGCTCGCGCTCGCCGGCGGCGGGATGCTCACGTGCATCGCCTGCTCCAGGCAGCTCGGCGGCGGGGTGCCGCCGCTGCACGAGCCGCCGGAGGACGAGGACGTCGTCGATGCCGGCGCGGGCGTGGGAGGCGCTGCCACGCCCAGCACCCGGCAGGCCATCAAGGCGCTCACGGCCCAGGTTGGGCTCTCGGGACTGTGCTTGTATCTCTTGCCACTGGAGTTCTGCTTGAAATGTCGATTTTTTGTTCTGTTTCTCTTGTTCTGTTCATCCGCCGAAAGGAGATGACGATTTTTTTAATTCGTCTGAATCTGTCTGGAAGGTTACGCCTTTTAGGTCTTGGAATCTTGTCTCGAGGTCGTAATCATCGGATCGGGTGGGACTGAATTGACGGGGGATTTTCTTGGGTTCAGATCAAGGACATGGCGCTCAAGGCGTCGGGCGCGTACCGGCACTGCAAGCCCTGCGCCGGCTCCTCCGCGGGGGCCTCGGGGCGCCACCACCCGTACCACCACCGCGGCGGCAGCGGCTTCCGGGGCTCCGACGCCTCCGACCGCTTCCACTACGCCTACCGCCGCGCCGCGGGCGGCGGCTCCAGCGGGGAGGCCACGCCATCCATGAGCGCGCGCACCGACTTCCCCGCCGGCGACGAGGAGGAAGAAGAGGAGGAGGACGGGATGTCATCTGGCGGCGGCGGCGGCGGCAAGGAGGACAACGCCAAGGAGTGGGTGGCGCAGGTGGAGCCCGGCGTCCTCATCACCTTCGTCTCGCTGCCGCAAGGTGGCAACGACCTCAAACGCATCCGATTCAGGTGTGTGCTCTCACGCGATTGCGCCTGCATTATTTGCATTTTTTTTTCTCCAGTGCATTACTCTGATTGTTGGCTGGAAAAATATCTTGTTGGCTTAGTTTACATTTTCAGAAAATGTGATCGAAATTTTGAGATCCTCTTGCGTATGAGTAGAAAAATGTTTTTGTTAAATTTAGTAAAAAAATGCAGATGGATGAAGCGCAATGCGTTGAAAAACTCTCGACGAATTGAAGTTCCAACTAGTATCTTTCATCTTTTTTACTACTCAGTGCAGAGTTACTACAATTTTCTTTGAGAAATGCCTAATGTGAATAGTTAAACATTTGAGCCTAAGGCTTTCTTGGTTAACCTCTTGTTTAAGCCTTTTTTTAAATAAGTACTACCTCTGTAAAATAATATAAGACGTTTTAGATCACTAAAGATATTAGTTTACAGAGGGATTCTTTTTGGATTATGCACTACAAAAATATGTGCTACACTTTTTCCTCACCGCTATGTGTCCTATATATAGATAGTAAATCCCTTGAGATTTTACACACTGGATGAGCTGTGAACGGGAACAATCTGGCGCATTGACTTTAGAATAGGCCCTCCATTTAACCCCTCACGTGCTCTAGCCAGGTCGAAGTCTAGATGTGTCAGAATGCATGTTGTGTGAGGAGCCGGTAGATCATAGAAGCTCCAGTGCATCAACTTGCTATGAATTTTGAACTTACCAGTCCTATGTGGGGGCAAGTCCAGCTTGCACATTTGTACTTTAGGCTATGAAAATGATACATCTGCTGTGCTGGCGATGATGCTTCCTCTCCACCAAAGGGGTGGTATTATCATGGGATAGAGACACAAAGAGGCCCACAAGCTACATCCCATCTGGGTATCCAATACAGAAGCTTAATTGAAAGACGTTGGAACAGAAAAATTCTGCTCCTCTCTTTTCTTTGGCCATTTGCTTGGCTGGTGGCCTTCTTATTGAGATGTACTAGTTGGGTCCCTCCACACCGGGTTATCAGGAGAGCCATCCAACATGGACTCTTGACTGCAGCACTTTTGCTAATGTGCAATACTACATACTACTCTACGATTTATTTGCCACCCTATTTTGCCATTATTATGTGTTCTACAGTTAGTAAATCCTTGTTCTTTTAAATTTTCCAACTGGATGTTCTCTAACGAGAACAATCGGGCACATTGTAAATAGCAGTGAAAATGGTACTAATTGTCAACTCTAGATTTAGCCCCCGGCGTGCTCCAGCCAGGTTGAATTCTAGATGTGTCACAATGCATGTTATATAGTTGTCAGATTAGAATTTTGATTCATACATTATAGAGTTTACGGGATCATGTCAGTTGTCCATGGTAGAGGTGTAGCAGCTCCAGTGTATCAACTGGTTATGAATTTTGAACTTACCAATACTATGACAGGCAAGTTCAGGTTGCACATTTGTACTTTATGCTACCAGAGCCATACATTTGCTGTGCTGGCAATGACTCTTCCTCTCTCGGAAGAGGTAGTATTATCAGGGGATAGACTTGAAACGCCCACAAGCTACCTCTCAACTGGGTAGTCAATAAAGAAGCTTCAATGGAAAGATGAGTGTTGGATCAGAAAAGTTCTGATCCTCTCTTTTCTTTGGCCATTTGCTTGGCTTGTGGTCTTACTGATATGTAGCTGGGTCTGTCTGCACGGGCTTATCAGGAGAGGCAACCAACATGGTCCTCTAATTGGAAGCATTTTTGCTCATGTGTAGAGTTTTAGTTCCAACAATATTACACTCATAATCAGATCTTACAAACCACTTTTGCAAACTTAGTCCTGGCACTATAAATTTAAAAATGTGCATGTGAAAATATGCTCATTATAAATTTGTAGTGTTCGGATTGAGTTTATAATAGTCGTTCTAAGATTTTTTTGTGAACATAGTAATGTTGTTAAAATAACGTTCTTGTGGGGAGCTCCTTGTGGCCAACTATGTTGATTGGTCCCCACTAGTATCATTAGGGATAAAATAGTATTTTATGGTCGAAACACTAGCTGGACCTTAACATGGGTGCAGGTGTTGTTTTATTTAGTTCACTGGGTCTAGATCTAAGGCAAGTAGGGCCAATTCAAAACTTGGTAGTTTGTGAAGTAACATTAGTCTGATTGCCAACGTTGTCACGGGATGCACTACTTGTCATTCCATTGACGTATGGATCAGTCGACTAATGTGCTTCAGATCTGCCGATGCACCTATTGGCTTAACCACTGCACACTTGTGATTTCTTTCTGAATGGAGCATGGGCAACACAGTAAATTGATAGCAGTGGGCCATCTCCTTCTGTGTGTGTGGGTCCTGCCCTTTGACCTCTTCAACAATCAGCATAATGTACAATTATCAGAGGGATGGAATAGTTTCAGTTCTTCTCGCTTTACAGATTGTTTCTAATTTTATGTTGAGATTTCATCCATCTAAGGCTTTCCCTTCAAATGGCGTGCCATCTTTCCCCCCTTTTAAATGGTGTTTCATAATACCCGGAAAATTTGGATCTCCGTATATTCTGTTACTTCTGGATTTATATTGCCAGGTGAAGTTGGTTAGCTGTTCACTGTATCAGTTGAACATGGGGTCTAAACTTGTTGGTATGCATGTGTTGAAACAGAGCTCTGCATAGATGCAAGTGGAACTAAAAAAACTACATGTACTGCCACCCTTTCAAAATATTAAAAAAGAACTACATGTACTGCCAGGCATCATGATTTTTTAGGCCAAAAAAAAAAACTGATGCGTAGGAATAGCATCAATTTTGGGCTTATAAGCTGACATGAAACACTTCCCTTGTCTGGTCTGGAATGTTATAGTAGCAAAGCAAAAACTCCATTATTCTTCTTTTTTTGATCCATGCAGGTGGCCTGCAAGCAAACACTATTCTGTCTAGTGTCTGCCGTGTGGGATATCTGCTGCGATAATCCTTGATCATGGAGGATATCTCTTAGTTGTCCATGTGCTGACTTAAGTCCCATGCATTCATTAGCTCTTCACAGCTTTGTGTACATTGATTAAGTAGAGTTACTATACAGCTATACCAGTGTGGCTTACTGATTCGCTACTTATTCTGTAATTATGTACATTAGAGTGACGGTTTGGATCTTCCTTCCATGTGATATGTATAATGCAAGGGTTTGCACAGGCTACAACCCTAAAAATGTGACCATATAAAAACTAAATGGAAAGTGAATTCATAGACAAACAGCAACACTGGAAACAAAATGCATGCTTGTTAACCTTTCTGGCTTTCTCTGTGAGAAGTTGTTTGCATCTGTATCTCATGCTGTGACTTTTTCTTGCATGGAATGGTGTATGACAGCCGTGAGATGTTCAACAAATGGCAAGCGCAAAGATGGTGGGCTGAAAACTATGACAAAGTTATGGAACTTTACAACGTGCAGAGGTTTAATCATCAAAGTGTTCCTCTCCCTACTACTCCAAAGTCTGAAGATGAGGTGAGACGTGCTGAATTTATCCTTAGCTGTTTCAATCGCTAAAATCCTGTCTTGTAGTAGTGCCTTTACACTGTTCCATGGCCTTTCTTTTCCTACAGAGCTCCAAGGAGGACAGCCCGGTAACACCACCACTGGACAAGGAGCGAGTACCTCGTTCTTTACAGAGACCAACATCGGGGGGCGGAGCGATGGGTTACTCTTCATCTGATTCTCTTGAGCACCATTCTAACCACTACTCTAATGGCCTCCACCATCACCACGGACACCAGTGCTATGATTCAGTGGGGCTGGAATCGACACCAAAGCTGTCAAGTATAAGTGGGGCCAAGACAGAAACCTCATCGATGGATGCGTCAATGAGGACGAGTTCATCTCCAGAAGAGGTCGACAGATCCGGTGAGCTCTCGGTGTCCATCAGCAACGCGAGCGACCAAGAGAGGGAATGGGTTGAGGAAGACCAGCCTGGTGTATATATTACCATCCGGGCTTTGCCTGGTGGCATCAGAGAACTCCGCCGTGTTCGATTCAGGTCTGTCTTCTGTCCTGCCCTTATTTCATTTCCTTGTAAATGAGATTTGTCCGAGAGCCGTTTTCGAGGCGGTCCGTAAGTCCCTAAAATTGGAAGAAAAAGAAGTCAGAAATCAGAATAACAACTTAATCCTGACAATGCAAGTTTGGTGAAATGGTGGCAGTGGCCCTGTTCTTACTATCTAGGGTATGAATTATGATCATGGCAAGATGCTCAATCATTCCATGTCTCTTGTTCTGCCTTGCAGCCGAGAGAAGTTCAGCGAGATGCACGCTAGGCTATGGTGGGAAGAGAACCGAGCGAGGATACATGAACAGTACCTCTGAGACAGGAGAAGAAGAAGCACAGATGAAAACAATACCGGGGACTTCGCCGTTGACATGAGCCAGCCGTCGATCCATGTTGTACATTTGCAGTTTGAGCTAACATTACTCCCTCTGGGCAGCGTGTGTGAGGTGAAGGCCTCGTCTTGAGAAACTGAACTATAGTGATCTGCTAGGCTCTCCCAGATTATGTGGCCATCCACATGCTCTCCTGCACGGTTTTTGGCTTTAGATTGCGCAGGAACTTCGTTTGTGTCGGGTAGCTCGAAAGGGTGCGTACTGTGTCATTAGCCTAGAGATACCATCTGTTCTGAAACTGTGGCTTGCCAAAACCAATTCCCCACCTGGAATGCTGGAATTTTTTGTGGGTTTTCACCTGAACTGCTGTCAGCATGTCAAATTCTAACCAAGGCGTACGCCTCAAGCAGGCCAAGAAGTGTTCGTTTCGAGTTTGGTCCATTAGTCTACTAATCCAACGAGTTAAATACATCATGAGTGCCTAAACTTGTCTGTTACGTTGAGTTTAGTGCCTAAATTTGTAAAATACACAAAAGTGATGCCATAACTTGTCGCACGGTGCATATACGGTGCCTCCGCCCATATGCCATCGTATTTGCTCTCCGTGTGGCGTGACAACTGGCAGCTGCCCACAGATCAGTGGGTGAGCGTTGTCTGCGCTGGGTGAAATGCATACGAGTTGTTTTTGCAGAAATTTACGTGAGATTTAATTAAAATCACAAATAAGCCATTGCTCTATATGCTAATAACAGAAAAAAAGTACTGTGTCATTGAATTGGTTTCGACCTTGGGACCTCCAGGTTATATAGCACGCACGCTAGACGCCAAGACTAATACGTATTACTTATACAGTCTACTATCGCTCTGCAATTTCCATTATATTGTTTTCATGTAAAATTTCCAATATATGTAAAATTTCCAATATACAAATACGCGACAATTGTCTATTAAAATCTTTATTTTATTTTTATTATTTGTAGTTCGAAGAGGTAAACACGAACTGTTTGTAAAATTTATATGGATTTAAAAAGTTCAACATATATTATAAAATATTGCCTAATTTTTTTGTATCTTCATCCAGAACTATTTTGTATCTTCATTGTATTTTTAGAATACATAATTATTAAAAAATCAACAAAGTTGTATTTTGAAAATTGTTCAATACGTATTAAAAATGATTGTGTAAAAAGAATAAATTCAATAAATGGGTTAAAACATGTTAAACGTGTTTGTAGAAATGTAAGACTAATTTTACACAATAATTATTTAATACATATAGAACATTTTATGAAATAGATGTTGTAATTTTTTTTGAATGCGTGACGGTCATTTTTCAAATACACGTTTACAATGTCTTAATACAAGTGAGAATTTTCCAAAAATATGTTGACTTTTTGGAAAAATACACGTTTAAAATGCACTGTTCTTGGCCTATTGGTTAGCACATGTGCACATTGTGCGCGAGGTAATGAAGTAGAATGCTGCTGGTGTGCGCTATTTTTTTTTGTTATTACACTCTATTTTATCCCACATGCTGACATGCAGGGCCTAGATCTGACAGATGAGGTAAATGCAGTTTGGCATATTTAAATAAAAAATATCAGGAGCTTTTGTGAAAATTATTTAAAGTACAAGGAAATTTTTGTAAAACAACCAGCACACTCCTCTCACAGGAATTGACATGTGGGTCGACGCCATGTTGGCACACCATGTGGGCTTTGCATATGCCCAAATACGGACAGAGGCACTGTATTTGAACGTTCAAACAAGTTATGGCATCAGTTTCATGTATTTTACAAGTTTAGGCACCAAAATGATCGCATCGGACAAGTTGAGGCACCCGTGATGTATTTAACTCTAATCCAACAGGTTGCTATTTTTCTTTTTCGAAAGACGCATGCGCTGCCTTCAGGGGGTGGCTCGGGTGAACCCTAGCAGCCCCCGCCCCTGACCCATCTTCCGCTCCATCTCCCCACTGCCGCCAGAGGAAGCCGGAGAGTAAAGCTCGCCCGATGGACGGCGGTGCCGGGCTCGCCTCCTTTCTCTTGGGGGCGGCTCGGGCTAGTGTGCAGCGGCGTCCCTGGGCGCCATGAGTGCAGGCAGAGCACGAAAGCTGGGGTTGTGGCCTCAGGGGTTCACGACGGTGGCCGCGCCGCCATGGCTAAAGGGGCAGCGTGGTGGCTAACCGTGGAGCAATGAAACAACAAGTCCACCGTCCCTTCACGAGCCAAAGAAAGGAGAAGACTAAGCAGCTCAATAGGGTCTCCAGTACGACTATAGTACCAAAACTTGGTGCTTCTAGAGATCACACAAAGTGTCAAATCCAATAGAACAAAGAACGATGGCCCAAAAAGAAACAACTTAATTCCTCTATCCGAGTTGGCAATCAATATCAAGATCAGAGCGCGAACAAACATAGTAGTTCCAATGCTACGCCTTGAACCGCTCGGCCATCTCGCCGTGAACTCTGGGCTTCCCCTGCCCTAGATCCATTCTGATGCGGGCGGTGGTGCCTCACACACTCATTAGTGGCTTTGGCCGGCGGCACTTCACGTCCGGCGTTGGGGAGGCCGATGGTGAGTTGGGCGTCGCAGGTCTGGGTTGGTCTAGATATGCTGCCGGCGGTGATAGGGTAGGTTCTATCCGGCGGTCAGTGGCGCGTGACGTTTGGAGCCTGGTGGAGGGTCGCCGGTTGTGGGTCCTGGTTTCTAAGGCGGCGACTCTGGGCAGTAGTGCGACAGATTCTTCCCTTTGGCCCGGTCGTGGTTGCTGTTGGTGGCGGAGAGGCCGGTGGCGTTCGGTGTCACCTTCTTCAAAGATGATAAGCGTGGCTCCCTTGTCTCACTCCGGTGGTTTGGATTTTGGTCACGGGTCAGCGCAAAATCCCCGCTCAGCTAGCCGATGCTGGCAGCGACGACGCCTGCGGGTGCCGTGTCCTCTTGGGGACACTGCCATGGCCCTGGTCGTGCCCCTCCTTGAGCGCGGGGGATAACCCTTGTTCTTCCATTTCGTCGGAACAGGCAACGGCGGCGACTTGACGCCGTTCCCTTCTTGAATGCGCTGCCTTGGCCACTAGCGGTGTCCTTGGTGTTGGAGCTTGGGGCATCTCGGTTCTCGTAATGGGTTGCCTCTCACGTCATGAGCCGCTAGGGCGCAATGTATGCCATCGCCTACCCTTCCGGCGCGGCTTCTTCCATAGGTTTGGCTACGTCCTGCCACCCACTTACCGATTCCTCTAGGTGATATGGGTCGGGCGGTACATTGATCCAGTTGGTTCGATGGTCGTGTTGTGGCTTGGATGTGCTTGCATCTATAGTGAAGTGGCCTGATTTCTGTGCCCCTTCTCCTCGCCTTCTTGGCTGGTGATTGGGCAAGGCAAGTTTCCTTGTTTTCGTGTTAAGTAGTGTTGGGGAACGTAGTAATTTCAAAAAATTTCCTACGCACACGCAAGATCATGGTGATGCATAGCAACGAGAGGGGAGAGTGTTGTCCACGTACCCTCGTAGACCGACAGCGGAAGCGTTATAACAACGCGGTTGATGTAGTCGTACGTCTTCACGATCCGACCGATCAAGTACTGAACGCACGGCACCTCCGAGTTCTACACACGTTCAGCTCGATGACGTCCCTCGAACTCCGATCCAGCCGGGTGTTGAGGAAGAGTTTCGTCAGCACGACGGCGTGGTGACGATGATGATGTTCCACCGACGCAGGGCTTCGCCTAAGCTCCGCAACGATATTATCGAGGTGTAATATGGTGGAGGGGGGCACCGCACACGGCTAAGAGATCTCAAGGATCAATTGTTGTGTCTCTGGGGTGCCCCCTGCCCCCGTATATAAAGGAGCAAGGGGGAGGCAGCCGGCCAAGGGGAGAGGCGCGCCAAAGGGGGAGTCCTACTCCCACCGGGAGTAGGACTCCTCCTTTCCTGTGGGAGTAGGAGAAGGGAAGGGGGAAGGAGAAAGAAGGAAGGGGGCGCTCCCCCTCCCTAGTCCAATTCGGACTAGCCCATGGGGAGGGGTGCGGACAACCTTTGGGGTCTTTCTCTCCTTTCCCGTATGGCCCATTAAGGCCCAATACGAATTCCCGTAACTCTCCGGTACTCCGAAAAATACCCGAATCACTCGGAACCTTTCCGAAGTCCGAATATAGTCGTCCAATATATCGATCTTTATGTCTCGGCCATTTCGAGACTCCTCGTCATGTCCCCGATCTCATCCGGGACTCCGAACTCCTTCGGTACATCAAAACTCAATAAAACTGTCATCGTAACGTTAAGCGTGCGGACCCTTCGGGTTCGAGAACTATGTAGACATGACCGAGACTTCTCTCCGGTCAATAACCAATAGCGGGACCTGGATGCCCATATTGGCTCCCACATATTCTACGAAGATCTTTATCGGTCAGACCGCATAACAACATACGTTGTTCCCTTTGTCATCGGTATGTTACTTGCCCGAGATTCGATCGTCGGTATCTCGATACCTAGTTCAATCTCGTTACCGGCAAGTCTCTTTACTCGTTCCGTAATACATCATCCCGCAACTAACTCATTAGTCACAATGCTTGCAAGGCTTATAGTGATGTGCATTACCGAGTGGGCCCAGAGATACCTCTCCGACAATCGGAGTGACAAATCCTAATCTCGAAATACGCCAACCCAACAAGTACCTTTGGAGACACCTGTAGAGCACCTTTATAATCACCCATTTACGTTGTGATGTTTGGTAGCACACAAAGTGTTCCTCCGGTAAACGGGAGTTGCATAATCTCATAGTCATAGGAACATGTATAAGTCATGAAGAAAGCAATAGCAACATACTAAACGATCGGGTGCTAAGCTAACGGAATGGGTCAAGTCAATCACGTCATTCTCCTAATGAGGTGATCTCGTTAATCAAATGACAACTCATGTCTATGGCTAGGAAACATAACCATCTTTGATTAACGAGCTAGTCAAGTAGAGGCATACTAGTGACACTCTGTTTGTCTATGTATTCACACATGTATTATGTTTCCGGTTAATACAATTCTAGCATGAATAATAAACATTTATCATGATATAAGGAAATATATAATACTTTATTATTGCCTCTAGGGCATATTTCCTTCCAGTAGGTGTGGTTCTAATCCCAGGATCAGCGTGGTGTTGATTGCCTCATTTGGCATTGTATCTGCCATTTGGCGTTGCTCTGGCCATTTGACCCGTCTTCTAGAAATGATGATACACCTCTCCATGGTGTATTCTAGAAAAAATCCAACCGATTGCTTCAATACCATCCGTCGTCATGGTCAGTGGTGAATCTAGAAAGAAAATGGAGGGTGGACTCAAAGTTAAGTTTGAGTAAAAATAATCACTTTTTTTGCATCAAATTTGGATATGTTTAGCAAAATAGCCAAACATCTCTTAAGCATGTGGTTCAAATAAGCTAAAAGAATTCAAAATTTTACTGCCAACAAGTCTTATTTACTGAAAATTTTCATTTTCATCAACTTTTTAAACAAAGTTTGGATCTAACTAGCAAAATAGCCATTTATTTCAATTATGTTGTCCAAATAAGCTCATATTTGTTTATATTACTACTGGGCACATGTAGTGTTTTTTCAGTTTTTCTTTTGTAAAAACATTTCGACAAAAAATATGGTATTGCGCCAGCCGCTCAAATCATGGCCTTCTTCCGGTAGACCAGTGCTCAGCGTGTGTGGATGTGTGCAGTGGCGAAGCGAGGAAAATTAGACGAGGGGACCAGTTGTTGTTAGTCCTTGTTGGGGAGGGCCGACTCATCACATCACACCATTTTAGCAGCAATTAATCAACTTCTCACATGCATATTAGCCTAAATTCAAAGATGTTAGGGGGGAGGGGGAAGTGCCCCTGCTGGCCCCCCAGTCTCCGCCACTGGATGTGTGCAGCTACTAGCTTGGATTGGAGAACAATGTGCGCGTCTGAGCTGCGTGTTCGTTGGTTGTGCATGGACTATGTCATTGATCCCCAGGCCCTTACCCTAGTTCACCGGGGGTGGCGATGGCGGACCATGCAGATCAACAATAAGGTTTCCTGACTTCTCGTCCACCACGTCGACGGCGTAGAGGAGGTCGCGGTATTGTCTGGTCGCTGCTCTTCTAAAGGGTGGATTGGTCGTGTAGCCTTCGAAGGTATCTTTCAACGGAGTGAAAAGCATTGTTTCGTGTCTTGGTCATTTGGCTCCTTAGGGCATCTTCAATGGCGACCCACAAATATCCTCCCGCATCCGTCCGCGGACAAGGGGGATCAGTCCGCGGGACATGGATGCGGGATGCCGCCATCCAATGCCGCCCGCATACATTTCAACTACCATAGAAAACTAACCGGATGAAATGCATACAAACATGGCCGGATTTCATTCAAGTTTGGATATAATTTACATAAATGGACGACGTTCATGAAAACACGGTGGATTTGCATGACACTCCAAACATTTAGAAAAAATTTTACGGCGGGCGCTGATAACCCACAAGTATAGGGGATCAATTGTAGCCTTTTTCGATAAGTACAACGAGGAGCTAAAGGTAGAGTTAATATTCTCTCAAGTTCTATCGACCACCGATACAACTCTATGCACACTTAACGTTTGCTTTACCTAGAACAAGTATGAAACTAGAAGTACTTTGTAAGTGTAATGCTAGAACTACCTTGCAAGAATAAAACTAGGATTACTTTGTGCGATAATAAAAGTTAGTTTGTTTTAGTAGAGAGCTTTTTGTAACACAAAGAGAAAGATTGTCCATAGGCAATTGAATATAACACGATAGATACTTATCATATGCAATGAGGGAGAGACATACACTAACACACTTTTCCTACTTGGATCATATGCACTTATGATTGAAACTCTAGCAAGCATCTGCAACTATTAAAGATCATTAAGGTAAAACCAAACCATAGCATTAAGTAACAAGTCATCTTTACTCCCATACGCAACAACCCCCTTACTCGGGTATAAGCTTCTATCACTCTCGCTACCTACTATAAGTGAATCATGAATGTATTGCAAAACCCTACAGCGGTAATCCCACACACTTGCGTGACACGGAGGGCACCATAGGACAACACCAATTTAACATACAACTTATATCAATCACAACATACCACAATTAACATGTAAGACAAAAGAAATATATTCAAACATCATAGGATGGAAATACATCATTGGATAATAATATGAAGCATGAAGCACCATGTTCAAGTAGAGATTATAGCTGGGAGAAAAGGTGTTATGATACGTCCATTTTGCGTCATGTTTTTATGTTGATATTTGTTGTATTATGGACTGTTATTTCACTTTATAATACAATTTCTATGCCTTTTCTATCTTATTTTGCAAGTTTCACATAAAGAGGGAGATTGTCGACAGCTGGTGAAAGAACGTGGATGTCGCCTAAAGGGGGGGGGGGTGAATAGGCGCTTAAAAATAATTACGGCTTAGGCTTGAACAAATGCGGAATAAACCTAGCGGTTAATTTGTCAAGCACAAAACCTACAACAACTAGGCTCACCTATGTGCACCAACAACTTATGCTAAGCAAGATAAACTACTAGGTGATAGCAAGATATATGACAAGAAACAATATGGCTATCACAAAGTAAAGTGCATAAGTAAAGGGCTCGGGTAAGAGATAACCGAGGCACGCGGAGACGACGATGTATCCCGAAGTTCACACCCTTGCGGATGCTAATCTCCGTTTGGAGCGGTGTGGAGGCACAATGCTCCCCAAGAAGCCACTAGGGACACCGTAATCTCCTCACGCCCTCGCACAATGCAAGATGCCGTGATTCCACTAAGGGACCCTTGAGGGCGGTCACCGAACCTGTACAAATGGAAACCCTTGGGGGCGGTCACCAACCCCGTACACTTTGGCAACCCTTGGGGGCGGTCACCGAAACCCGTCAAATTGCTCGGGGCGATCTCCACAACCTAATTGGAGACCCCGACGCTTGCCCGGAGCTTTACACCACAATGACTGAGCTCAGAAGCACCACCAACCGTCTAGGGCGCCCAAGCACCCAAGAGGAACAAGCTCAAGGATACCAAGCACCCAAGAGTAATAAGCTTCTCAACCTGTAACTTCCAAGTATCACCGTGGCGAACTCAAACCGATGCACCAAATGCAATGGCAAGGGCACACGGAGTGCCCAAGTCCCTCACTCTCAAATCCCACCAAAGCAACGAAAGCTATGGAGGAAAAAGAGAGGAAGAACAAGAAGGAGGACACCAAGAACTCCAAGATCTAGATTCAAGGGGTTCCCCTCACATAGAGGATAAAGTGATTAGTGGAAATGTGGATCTAGATCTCCTCTCTCTTTTCCCCCAAAAACTAGCAAGAATCCATGGAGGGTTTGAGAGATAGCAAGCTCGAAGAAGGTCAACAATGGGGGGAGAACACGAGCTCAAAGGATAAGGTTCAATGGGGAAGAAGACCCCCTTTTATAGGAGGGAAAAATCCAATCGTTATCCCCATTTACAGCCCGCAGCGGGCGGTACTATCGCTGGCCGCAGCGGTTCTGCCGCTCGGCGTAGCTGTACTACCGCTAGGACCTCGCACATCGCCTAAAGGAGAAGGAATAGAGAGGAGGGCCATTGAGC
The DNA here is from genome assembly GCF_018294505.1 of Triticum aestivum. Classification (NCBI taxonomy): domain Eukaryota; kingdom Viridiplantae; phylum Streptophyta; class Magnoliopsida; order Poales; family Poaceae; genus Triticum; species Triticum aestivum. The sequence continues at coordinate 325,750,687 of NC_057808.1, read as the reverse complement.
GGCACTAGTAGCGGTAGTAGGGGTGGTACTACCGCTTACAAGCGGTACTACCGCTCCTACTGCCGCTGAACCCGACACGAAACACGCAGGTCTCGAGTCGAGGCGGTACTAGCACGGAACCGGAGCTGTACTACCACCTGTGGCCGTGGGCGGTACTACCGCTGTGAAACAACAGTACTACCGCTTATGGCTTTCAGCGGTACTGCCGCTCCGGGGCCGCGGTACTACCGCTGGCGCCTTCCTTATGTCACTTCCACGAAAACAAGTATACTTCAAGGAAAAACCAGAATTGCCACAACTTCTGCCAATGAGCTCCGAACTGAGCAAACTCAAGCTTGTTGGATAGATAACGACGAGTAGCATCCAACAACGACATAACCTCCAATCATCGAAAATATCATAGAAGATGCAACAGAGGAGTGAAACCTCCAACAGAGAAGAACCGGCATAACCTCCAATCATCGAAAACATCATAGAAGAATGCACGTGAACTCCGTTTTCGATGAACTCGAGCTTGTCATGAAAATTACCATAAGCTCCAAATATCACAAGGAGAAGAACCAAACAAGAACCAATAAAGATGATGCAAGGATGCAATGGTTTGAGCTCTCTACGAATGATACGATCAAGATACTCATCGAGAGCCCCCTTGATAGTACGACAATCGATCCTATAACCCGGTCTCCCAACTACCACCATGAGACCGGTAAAATAGAAAACCTATCAAGGGCAAACCTTTGCCTTGCACATAGTCCACTTGAGCTAGATGATGCGATCTTGACTCCCACAAGTTGGACCACCTTTCTTGATTGCGTTGGCTCGATGAAGACTAGTTGATTGCTCCCCCATACTCCACTATGGGCGAGCCACTCTTCGGCACATCTTCACAAGTCCATTATCGTCACAATGGACGGCAAGCTTCAAGCATGATATCTTTGTGATGCTCCACTTGAACTTGCACACCGCAACCTAACCCCACAAAGAACTCTCACGAATACCATAGGTTAGTACACAAAGCGTAATGGACAATGCTTACCATACCATGGGATCACTTGATCCCTCTCGGTACATCTTATATGCTTTGTGAGTTGATCAACTTGATTCACTCTTGACTTAGTCTTGATCAACCTTGAATCTTTCCAACTCTCTTCATTTGGATGAAGTATGACCAATCTTTGGATAATTCCTTAAGAGCACCTTGGTCAACTCATAAACTCCTTGAAACCAACACATGGACTTCAAGAAATGCCTATGGAAAAATCCTCCAAATATAACTCAATGCAACCATTAGTCCATAGAGAATGTCATCAATTACCAAAACCACACATGGGGGCACCGCATGTCCTTTCAGCTGGAATGCTTGACCGGAAAGGGCTACATCGAAGGCACTTTTTCTGAACATCTCCAAATGAGCTGAAAATTGATGGAGAATTATTTTGGAATATATTAAAATTATTGACGAAAGAAATACCAGAGGGGGACCCACCAGATAACCGCAAGCCTGGGGGCGCGCCCCCCGAGCTTGTGGCGCCCCTGCTAGGCCTCTGGGGCCAATCTTCTCCTATATGATGCCATTTGCCCTAGAAAAAATAAATCAAGAAGCAAGGTTTCGAGACAAAGCGCCGCCGTCTCGAAGCGGAACCTGGGCAGAAGCACTTTTGCTCTTCGGCGAAGAGATTCCGCCGGGGAAACACCCTCCGGAGGGGGAAATCGAAGCCATCGTCATCACCAACGATCCTCTCATCATGGGAGGACCAATCTTCATCAATATATTCACCAACACCATCTCATCTCAAACCCCAATTCATCGCTTGTATTCAATCTTTGTCTCAAAACTTCAGATTGATACATGTGGATTGCTAGTAGTGTTGATTACATCTCGTAGTTCATACTTGTTGGTTTATTTGGTGGAAGATCATATGTTCAGATCCTTGATGCTATTCAATACCCCTCTGATCTTGGGCATGAATATGTTTTGTGAGTAGTTACGTTTCTTCTTGAGGACATGAAAGAAGTCTTGTCATAAGTAATCATGTGAATTCGGTATTCGTTCAATATTTTGATGATATGTATGTTGTTGTTTCCCTTAGTGTTGTTATGTGAACGTCGACTACATGACACTTCACCATATTTGGGCCTAAGGGAAAACATTGTGGAGTAGTTATTAGATGATGAGTTGCTAGAGTGACAGAAGGTTAAACCCTAGTTTATGCGCTATTCTGTAAGGGGCTAATTTGGATCCATATGTTTTATGCTATGCTTAGATTTATATTAATTTTTCTTTCGTAATTGCGAATGCTTGCGAGAGGGGGTAATCATAAATGAGAGGCTTATTCAAGTAAGAACATAACCCAAGCATCGGTCCACCCACATATCTTTCCCTAATAAAAAAGTACGGAGTGAGTCTGTGGGGTTCACCGCCGTAACGTTTTTGCGAAAAAGTCCTTGTGTTTTTGGACAATCAACCCGCAGTCCACGATTAAGTGAAAAAACGATTCGTGTGTTGTGTCGGGCCTCACCCTGCTGCGCACGGGCGATCCAGTCTGCTCCTCTTCTCCCGACCCACCCCCTCCTCCTCCTCTGTCCGTGCTGAATCTCGAGCCCTGCATCTTTTGGCGCGGTGAGCCTTCCCACACATCCGCCCCTGCTCCAACTGCAGGTCCTCCTCCAGAGGACGACGGCGGTGCCAAAGGGCCCCACATCCCAACTGGAAGGCAGATCCCTAGACCCAGATCCCCTCCCTTCGCAGCCAAGGACGAGGCCCTGGATTCCGTCGCCGAGGAGCTGGCGGTTGAGGTTGAGGAGGAGATCGCGGTGGTGTGGAGAAGGTCTAGGAGTACATGGAGCCGTCGGAGGAGGCCAAGGTGACGTTTGCAACCTTCCCTATGACGTCAGCAGCGAGCGCCTCGCGCAGCTCTTCGATCAGGCTGGCGTCGTCGAGGTTGCCGAGGTGAGCATCTCTTCCTCTTAGACCATCTTGAACGCTGGATGCTATCAAAAGGTGCTGGGATTTCTTTCCCAGTCGATCGGCCAGGATGCATCAAGCGCTTGATATTTTCCTTCGCAGGAGGTAGAATACTAAAGGTATTTGAAGTCTGTAATTAGCGCCCTACTTAGCATGAAGAGTTGACAGAGAGCGCATTTAGATGATTTTTAATTTTGATATTGTATCTATTTTTTTAATCTCTAAGTGTCTACACAAGCGACCCGCATCTATCAGTATTAAAATTTTTATAAGTCCTGTGTCCTCACCGCCTTGGAATTTAAGAATATCATTGGCACATACAGACCACAGCTGTGTACCAATAATGTCAATGTACTTAGCATGAGAGTATTATTTGGTCGATGCATATAGACCACAGCAAGTCGATGAATTATTTGACCCTGATGCTACCTTTGAGCTGGCTAGCGCCGTTGAGGTTACCGTGGTGAGCAGCTCTTCCTCTTAGACCATCTTCAGTGCTGGATGATAGTTCCACATTCGATACGTGGCATCGGTGACAAAAGATGCATCAAGTTCACACAAGGTAAAATACTGAAGGTGTATTCAATCTGTAATTAGCACCCATACTTAACATCAAGTGCTTACTGAGTTATTTCACAAAAAAGGTGACAGGGAGGAAGCTTAGATGGTTTTTAATTTTACGATATTTATTTTTTGTATTTTTCTGAGCGTCTACACATGCGACCTGCATTATAGATGATGTTAGCCTGCTGCCATTGACGTTCCTCTGTAGACACACGCACATTTTCCCCGGTGAAGGGAATACCTCAAATCCTCATAACCCTGATTATGTGTCGTGTTTTTGCAAGACTGAAGCTGACAAATTCGGTTCTAGATGTAAATGATGACTGATTTAATGTGGTGGTTGTGTTGTTGAAGCTCATATGATGGAGCGTTTATGCACAACTGAAGTGGTACATTCACTTCTGCATACCTATCGAACAACTTCCAAAACTTCTGAAAGCAAAGAGCTGGAGAACCATCCTCTAGGCTCTCCTGTACCACCACAGATTATTTTGCTTCCAAAACCACTGATAAACGCAGCAAGTTTTAAGTGCAATTCCACATCCAGATGTTATTCAGGTTGTCATGATACTATATCAGCTTAAAAATTTATTTTTACTCTCAAGTAGTCCATAACTATGTGAACCTGAACACTCAAATCGCTGCTGGGGGAGGATTTCCACAGTATCTCTAGGGTGGTTAACCTGTTTGGAATTATTTGGAACTGAACTCCCTGAATTGACGTCAAGCTTGGCAACCACAGAATACATTGTCTCGAGGTATAATAGCACTTGATTCTCTAACAATCACTGATGCATAAATTGCAGCAGGGTGAACCCAAGGCCTCTCTTGTGAATCACATTGCTTCCAATGATTTCAGGATTGAGATTTCGGGATTTAATATTTAATATTTTCTTGTTTATTTTCTTTTCTTTTGGAGGAGAACTAGGTGCAGATTGTAAATGTGTGACTTTACAAGTTTAGCTGAATAAAGAGAATATATCCTCCGTAAGTTGATGTATATAAAAGTGGATCCTTGCATACGTTTTGTATTATATATAGTTAACTCAGTATAGTTAACATTTTCCATCTTTCTCCGGGAGCTTTTCAGATATCATCTACACACAAGTAACATTCACTTGCTAAAAGCAAGAAAAGTAACACAAGGTTTGCAAGTTTGACAAAGTTTTCCCTCTGTTCTTGAATGTAGCTATTTTCATATTTCCTTTTTGTCAAACTGTTGTAGGCATGACGACAAAAACATTACTTCCACATTGTTGCTAGCTGTGAAGTTTGTCAAAGTTGAACAGAAGAATATCCCGCAGTGTCAAAGTTGGATAGAAGAAATAGTGCGGCACACGAAGTGGGTTTGTAAATGAGTGACAACGCTAATATTTTTCTCCCAGTGCAACACACGGCCATATGTTCTAGATAAAAAGGAAAAGGAGGAACTGCCGAGGAAGTATGTTCATGCACTGGAAGCTTTACTGGGTCATGATGCACATTGAGAAGTTAGTGGTGTGTTCTACTTTTCTTTTGAGATAATTGTTGAATAATGGAAAAAGGGCACTACTGTTGGGGTGAAACCCATGATATTTCTAATGGTATGTACAACCAGATGTTATACTGAAAAATTCAGGTTAGTGGCACAAATTGATTTTTTTCTCCTGTATGTTTGACATGCAACGATGATATCTAATTGCATTTGTTCTTTAACCATTTAAACTGAAATCATTTACCAATTTTGCTCAGGAATCTTATCCCAATACTTTTGACCACTACTGTACTCCGACCACAAAAGTTGTTCGAACTTGCCATGTGCCAAATAACCAATGGTACAGAGGCCATGCAACTTAAAACATCAAGTAAGAACATATACTTTTAATTATTCAGTTTCTTGAGAAAGTTATGGGATTTGTTTTGTGAATAAGAAAGTTATGGAATTTACAAACTGGAAATATTAATTGTTTGAAAAAAAATTAACCAAAATTGTTTCAACAATGTTTGTTCTGCTATAGTTTTTTTATTATTTGTGAAGTTTAAGTGATATTTTTTCAACTGTTTAAGCATTTATTTATTTATTTATTTTATACCTGATGCAACGCACGGGCCCTTTTGCTAGTCAAATTATCAAAAATCAAACGAGAATCAAACAAACATGATGAAAGTGACTAGATGAAATAATACCTTGTTGCACCTTTGTTACCGTTACTATTATTTGCTCGTTACAAGTTACCATGCTATCAAACTATCTGTTACCGACAATTTCAGTGCATGTAGATAATACCTTGCTGAAAACCGCTTGTCATTTCCTTCTGCTCCTCGTTGGGTTCGCCACTCTTACTTATCGAAAGGACTACGATTGATCCCCTATACTTGTGGGTCATCATGTTACACCGCTGCATAAAGGGGGAGAGAGTTGGTGATGACGACGGCGAAGTTGTTGGTGTAGATCGCAGTCTCGATGGTTTCTCCGGCGGTGTTCCGGCGCCACCGGAAGAGAGGGGGAGAGAGGCCCCCTCCTTCTTCTTCCTTGGCCTCCCACCTAGATGGGTGGAGAGTTTCCCCTCTGGTCCATGGCCGCCGTGACTCCCGGAGGGAAGGAGCCCCTCCAAGATTGGATCTCTCTTTGTTTCTCTTCTGTTTCGTGTTCCTGTTTTCTGGCGAAAAACCGTTTCTTATATTCCTGGAGATCCATAACTCTGATTGGGCTGAAAATTTGAGGGGATTTTTATCCGGATATTATCTTTCTTGCGGCAGAAGGACACTCCCAACCGACTTACAAGGAAGGCACAAGCCTGCTAGGTGCGCCCAGGGTAGGGGGCGCGCCCCTTGAGCTTGTAGGCCCCTCGAGCATTGTCTCATGTTGATTCTTCCTCCCCAAAACCACATATATTCCAAAAAAAAAATCTCCGTAAATTTTTATCGCGTTTGGACTTTGTTTGATATGGATTTTCTGTGAAGCAAAAAACATGCAACAAATAGGAACTGACACTGGGCACTGGGTCAATATGTTAGTCCAAGAAAATCATATAAATTGTTGCCAAAAGTATGTGAAGGTTGTAAAATATTGGCATGAAACAATCAAAAATTACAGATACGACGGAGACGTATCAGGCGCCGCCGTTCAAGCCCTTGTTGTTCCCTTCCTGGGACCGCCTCCTCTATCTGCCGTCTCCATGAGGACCGGTGATAAGACCCGTTAAGTAAAGGTGCGGTCCCCGGCGAGGAAGAGTAAAACATGATAGACTGACCCGCCCACATGGGACACCAGGCCCTGCTGCCTCCTGTGCCCTACTCATCCTCGGAGCTGTCCGCAACCTGTCCATCACCGATGGACGTGAGGTCCATAATGGAAATGGTGGTGCCGACGTGGCCATTGTCCCACCAGGACGCCCGATAGTTTGGCGGCGGCGTGTAGGAGGTGCAACTGGTGTTGTTCTCCTCCGCGATCGCCAGCAGCACAGCCGCTTCCTGACGAGCTACGGCTTGAGAGCGGACGACCTCATAGACCGCAAGCTGCTCCGCGACGAAGTTGGGGTTCGCCGCGGTCATGGCCTCCACGGCCTCCTGGCTCGTGCGCTCGTCGTCGATCTCGCCCTCCACCAACCGGTGCTGCTGCAGGAGGAACAAATTGTACCGTTGTTCCTCCTGCGCCTGCTGGAACGCCGACATAGGCGCCGGCGCAGGCTGCACCTCCACCATGGCGGCGTAGTAGTGCGCCTACGCCTGCTCCATGGTGAAGCCAACGTGCACAGACATGGGCGCCGGTGCGGTGTCGTCGGAGCTTGTCTCTATCGTGGGGTCATCCTCGTCGCCAGACACCTCGGGTGAGCTGGCGGGTAAGCCGGCCTTGATCCACCTGGCACGGCGGCTCTGCCAGGCGGCCGCAAGGGTGGCCACCTCGTGCTTCATCTCCATGTGGAGAGGGTTTCCCACAGAGTTTCGCCGCCTGCAGTCATGGTGGATGCGGTGCAAGGAAGGAGGATATGGAGAGGCTCATGTTGTGGCGTGGAGTTAGCCGGGTGTGGCCCTTTAAATAGCGGATTTCTGTGAGGCCAGGCATCCGGGTGCGTCAATGCGTGGCGCCGGAGTTGGTTTCTCGGCTGGCGAGCTTGCTTGACGGCGGAATACGGACGGACTGAGCATTGAACGGGAGTGGTAGATATCTATCCCGTCACGTCCAATAACGCGTCTCTGGCATTGAACATGCACGGACCGGAGACGCGTCGCGGGCGGTGCCCTCGGCTGGCACGCCGCTTCAATGGAGAAGGCGGTGAGAGGTCGCGTCTGCCCTGAGCTGTCTTCAATGTGTAGCGGCGCGCTCTATATTCGCATGAATGCGGGCAGCTGGTGCCGGGTGGGAATGCACGCGGGCGAGGGAGGAGGGGGTTTCAGTGGGCCAGGGTGGTCAGAAGCAGGCGTGGGTGGTGTCCGAACGCCCACAAAGCCCCCTACGTTTGTCTCCGGTTTGCGGGAGAAAGTGCGTCCAGACCGCCATGCAGACCGATACAGGCTCACATTGGATGACTTCCGTAGTTCGAACAGCGTAGTCCGGACATATGTAGGCTATTTGAGAATCGGTGTTGGAGATGCCTTAGGACAACAACGCTCGACCAACTTTGGCGTTGTTTGAGAGCTTATAAGGTTATTTATGCCTCCTAATATATGTCTTAGCAGATTTGGGGTGGTCGTCCAACCTTCTTCATTGCCTTCTTTTATGGGCCAGTGATCTATTTCAAGATCGTTGTCATCAACGTCTTCTGAATCCAGCTAGCGACTTCCTAGCCACTGTGCAAATAACATTTTTGTGGCTCTGATGTTGTTTTAAAGGTCCAAAGGTCCCATCAAGCTTTGCTCACGACACGTCATCAATGAATGCAGGAGGAAGATAAAGACTTTGATTTTCCGAAGGTCATGCATATAATTTTTAATTTTAGTAAGGATGACCTTGTAAGGGTTGATCGACTTTAATATATGACCTTTGCCATTTTTTGCCAAGAAAAAAAACTTTAATATGTGGCCTTTGACCCTTATTATATGCATTTTCTATTTTTAGGTGTATATATGCATTTTCCTATTTCCTGCTTGACCCAGTGGTTAAGGCCTTAACCATACGTAGTGCTCGCAGTCTTGTACGCTAGTTCCTGTATGGGCTGGCCCATGTTTCCATCTAAAAGGTTCCAATGGTTTTTTGAGATTTTCCAGGGTCGGTTCCGTTTGATTTTTTCTTTTCCCATTTTTTATTTTTTTATTTAAAAAATTGTGACCTTACAATTTCGCAATCTTTTCACAAATTTCTGAACTTCTGCCCAAATTTGTGAATTTTGTTTTCAAATTTGGTGAAGATTAACAAATTCACGAACATTTTTCTAATTCCTTAACATTTTTAAATTTGTGAACATTTTTTATAATCCATGATTTTTTCAAATCATGAACTTTTCTAATGTGTGCTCATTTTTATTGAATTCATGTTTTTTTTTCAATTTTTGAATATAGTTTTTTTATCTTTTAAAAAACTGACTTGATATTTTCCTCACTCTTTAGTTTGTATATTTTTCCTGAAACTGGTGCGGGCGAGCAATCGCTAGCACCGGAAACCAGTGAGGCGACCAAAATTTCATGGCTTGTGGCATGCTTATAGGCCCGTGATCTACCGCAGAAAGGGGAGCTCCTATCGCGGCGACTATATTTGAGAGCTATTTCTCTCTTTAAGAGAGACGATAGCTTGCTCTCGCTGAAGGAATTGGCCTCTCGCGCAAGAAACTTGACCTGCCCATCAACACACTTTTAAAACAAAAGGAGGATGAAAAAGGTGCACACGAGAGGGATTGATCCTAGTACCTCTAAGAAGGAGACCACTGCTGCTAGCCAGCGCTGTTCATGGCTAGAATTGGGGGGCGTCCTTCTTGAGGTAACTAGAGCCTGTTTTCTTCTTTTTTCTTCTCTATTTTTTTATTCTTTTTGCATTTGTTTCTCTAGTTTATTTTCATTTTTTCTCTAGTATTTGTTCGGTTTTTATTTTTTTGGTTTTCTCCCTGTTTCTTTCATTATTTTTCATTGTCTTTTGCATTTTTCCTTTGGTTTTACTTTATTTAATTTGATTCTATTTTCATTTTTCTTTGTTCTTTTGGTTATTATTCTACATTTTTTGTATATGACGACAACATATTTCTAATACACATCTAACATTTGTTCAATACAAATTATACATGTTTGTAATACATGGTCAATATTTCTTTATACACTGTTTTAATATTTTTAAAATACAAAATTAACATTTTTCTCTACATTTTAACATTTTTCAATATAAGGACAACATTTTCTTTACACATTTTTAACATTTTTTAAAATCTTGATTAATAGTTTTCAAATAAAATGATTAAGATTTTTGAAATACATCGTCAACAATGTTTCTATGCGCACTTAGCATTTCCCAAACGCTTGATCAACATTTTTCAAACACTTGTTCAACATTTTTTTCAAATCTTGGTTTAAATTTTTATATACCTGATCAACTTTTTTCATCATTTATTTAATACACGGTCAACATTTTTGTATACACATTTAACATCAGGATATCAACATTTTCTTCAAATGGTTGATCAACATTTTTATATGCATGATAAAAAAATTATCATATTTTTCATAAGTGATCAACATTTTTTATATACACGTTCAACATTGTCCGAACGTTTGTTCAAGTTTATTCAAATACTTGTTCAATATTTTTTAATACTTATTCAATATTTTTCAAATACTTGGTCAATATTTTTCAAATATTCGTTCAATATTTTTCAAATAATTTTAGATATTTTCCAAAAATTTTAGAGTATTTTTATAATATATATTTAGAATATTGAAAGTATAAACAAAATTACTATCTACATTTTTGAACTTTTTTCATACACATTTGTATTTTTGTGTATACATGACAAACATTTTGTCTGTATGTATTTAACAGTTTTTTGCAAATGTTTGGTTAACTTTTTAAAATGTTTTGTACGTAACCAGGGTTCGAACTTTGGTACTCCATTTTTAGTTTTTCGGTCTGTTCCACCAGCAATGTAAAAACTCTTCACGGGCCGGCCCATTAGCAAGTTCGCTTCTGCGAGAGATCGATCTGACTCGCGTGGAATGATCTGTCGCGTAGCAAATGGCCCGGCCCATTAGCAAATGGACGAAAAGAAAGCAAAAGCGGGAATCTGATACAGGTCTCCTCAACAGTCGCAAGCAATGCTAGCCACTGGGTCCGTGTCGAGCTCGACATACTTGAGGTAAAGTAGCCGGTTTTCTCCACTTTTTTTTACATCTGTTTTCTTTGTTCATTTATCTGTTTTTATTGGTTTTTTATTTCCCCTATTTTCTCTTTGTTTATTTTCATTTTCATTGGCTTTTTCTTTCTTTCTTTTTTCTTTGATTTTTTTGTTTCTTTCTTGTTTTTCATAGGTTTCTTTTTCTCTCGGTTTTCACTATTTTCTATCCACAATTTTGGTATATATCTAATACTTTTTTCTAATACATATTGACTTTTCCAAATACAAGACCAACATTGAATACTTGGTCAACATTTTTGTTGTACACATCCACACTTTTCCAAATGCTTGACTATTTTTTTCAATAAATGATCACATTTTTCGAATATATGGTCAACATATTTTCTAAAAACATTTATTAATTTTCAAATGCCTTTTTAAGATTTTTCTATTCACATTTACCATTTTCCAAATGTTTGATTAACATTTTTCAAATACTTGTTCATTATTTTTAAATGGTTGATCAATATTTTTATGTACATAATATTTTTTTTTATTACAAGGTCATCATTTTCTCTATACAAATTTAACATTTTCCAAATGCTTGATTAACATTTTTGAAAGACTTGTTCAACATTTTATCAAGTGCTTGATTAACATTTTGATATACATGATCAAATAAATTTCATCATTGTTTTAATACATGGTCAACAATTTTTCAAATGTTTTTTGTTGACTGTTTTTTTGTAATATTGATCTGGAAATATAAATAAAGTAAAAGAAAACAAAATAAATAAATAAATAACGAGAATATTGCCTGTGGACTGTGGTCTGTAGCGTGATGAGCCTGCCTGATACGGACCTCGCCTTCAGAGAGACCCCTCGTCTCGCTGTACGCAAGACATATGAATGCACGAGCTTCTATTCCTCGACCTGGAACTAGAAAATGTTTCCAGATTTCATAAAATATTTAGAATTTTAAATAATGTTCGGAAATTTCGAAAATGTTTACGGATTTGAAAAATGTTTTTGGGTTTCAAAAAATGTTAACGAATTAGAAAACATGTTCTGAATTAAAAATAATTTTCATGGTTTTCATTTGTTTCTTAATTTAAATGTTAAATTACTTATTCTTATATTTCAGAAAACATTCATGAATTCCTAAATTGTTCCGATATTTCAAAAAATGTTCTAGATTACAATTTTTTCATGAATTTCAAAGTTGTTTGAGAACTAAAAGATGCCCATCGATTCAAAACTATTCACGAATTTTAAAATTTTCCTTAATTTTTGAAAATATCCAGGAATTCGAAAAATCATGATTTTTTTTCTAAGTTTCAAATAAACAGTTGTGTATTTAAAAACTTGAATTTGAAAAAGTTAGAAAGTTTTTAAAAACGAAAAAAGTAAAATGAAGACAAAAAAAAATCGTGAATTCATAATGGAAAGGAACATATACCTATTTACATAACAAATCATATTATAAGCTGCAAATTGGCTGGATTCTTGCCTACTCAGCATTTCATGAGTTATCAAAATGCAAGAAAGGGTACTTAATCTTGTCGTTAATTCAATTGTGAATGGAAAGGTAAAGAAAAAAGGTTAGCAAATTTGAAAAATGAATGAAACCAAAATATTAAAGAAAACCAAAAGAGATCAGAAGAAAACAAACAGAAAAAGAGATATAGGAAAAACCAGTGTGGAGATAAAGACAGTCGAATCCGATAAATGAGCTCGCCCATTCAGCATCGGTAGCGTCCAGGAGGTACACGGTTCCCCGCTATCTACTGCGGTATGCAGGAAATAGGAGACACTCGCAGAAGGCACTCAATAGCGATCTTCTATCAGCAACAAAACCAAAGCTCTCACAAACTAAAAATTGGGGCCTCCTGTTTGGCGAACTACGCGCCAAATAGGGAGGAAACACGCACCCCCGCCTCCACGTACCCATTATTGGGCTGGCCCATGTACGGCGCGAGACGCCCCCGTTATTTTCATTTTGTTTTTTTCCTTTTGTTTCTTATTTTATATATTTTAAATAATTCAGGATTTCAACAAATAGTGAAATTTGAAAAAAATGTATGAGAAATCATAAAATGTTCATGATTTAAAAAAGTTCATGATTTTGAAAAATGTTCGAGAAATCATAAAATGTTCGCAAATTCAAAGAAGGTTTGTAATTTTCGAAAATAATATTCAGGATTTAAAAAAAATTGTAGCATATCAAAAAATGTTCGTACTAAAAAAATGTTCATTAATTTGAAAAATTATGTAGCATATCAAGAAACTTAATTGGAGGCTCCCAACACCACCACGAAGGTTCACCACAATGGAATGTAGCTCCAAGGTGACCTCTTCCGTCTAGGGTGCCCAAACACCCAAGAGAAACAAGATCTGTAAGGGATTAGTGGGAAAAATCAAATATCTCTTGGTGGAAGTGTAAATCGAGGCCCTCTCCTCCAAACCCTAGAAGATCAACAAGTTTTGATGGCTAGGGAGAGAGATCGTGCGAAAATGAACTTTAGGGCAACAATGAGACTTGGGGGATAAGAGGAAGATATTCTTGGGGAACAAGACCCCCTTTATATAGTGGGGGGGGGGGACAAATCCTACCGTTATCTGCTCTGCACACAAGTGGTACTATCGCTTAGTGCGATAGTTCCATCTGTTGCCTGTGAGAACAAGAGTTCTGGAGTGGTAGTGCCACCGGAGCTGTACTTCCGTCCACATGAGCGGCACTACGCTAAATGTCATAGCAAACAGAGGAACCAATGGTAGTGTAGCGGCATTGGAGTGGAAGTACCGGCATGGAGTTGTATTAGCGTCCAACTACCGTTAAAGCAAATTGGGCAATAGAGACATGCATACCATTTGATTCACAAGCGGTACTAGACACGGTAGTAGCAAGCAGAAGTACCGCACCAGCGGTACTACCGCACTACTACCGTTCTACTTCCATTTAATAAAATCGGGCAACAGAGAGTTGCACAGAAGGGATTTCCCAAGCGGTCATAGCTACGGTAGACCACAGTGGAAGTACCGCCTAAGTGGTACTACCGCTTTGGTGCAATCAAATTGCCCAAACAAACAAATGGGTACTCCAAGTTGCGGGAAGGGTATGTGGGTGCATATGAGGTTGTGTATGTGTTGATTACACTCAAACCTTTCCAAAGCAGACCCCTCTTAATAGTACGGATTTCCTACGAATCAAGTCCACCGAAAAGGAATGTCGGAAAACTATCTTCACTCTTTCTTTCACCGAGGGGAATAAAACCGTCTTGTGCCATATCTGAAATGCTCAATTGTAACGCCCACGATGCGGCTATATCTCCCACGTGTCGAGGCACGACTTAGAGGCATAACCGCATTGTGGTATTGTCGCAAGAAGGGTTATCTTCACACAATCCCATGTAATGAACAAGAATGGGATAACGAGAGTTGGCTTACAATCGCCACTTCACACAATACATAAATATAACTCATACATCATCCAAAATCCACACATAGACCGATTACGATCAAATCCAAATGAAAATAAGATAACCCCAAATGCTAGATCCCCGATCGTCCCAACTGGGCTCCACTACTGATCATCAGGAAAAGAAACATAGTAACGACCACGTTCCTCGTCGAACTCCCACTTGAACTCGGTTGCGTCATCTGCACTAGCATCGTCGGCACCTGCAACTGTTTTGGTAGAATCTGTGAGTCACGAGGACTCAGCAATCTCACACCCGCGAGATCAAGACTATTTAAGCTTATAGGAAAGGATGGTGAAATGAGGTGGAGCTGCAGCAGACACTAAGCATATATGGTGGCTAACATACGCGAAAGAGAGCGAGAAGATAAGCAACGCAACGGTCGCGAAGCTAGAAGTGATCAAGAAGTGATCCTGAAACTACTTACGTTCATGCATAACTCAAACCGTGTTCACTTCCCGGACTCCGCCGAGAAGAGACCATCACGGCTACACACACGGTTGATGTATTTTAATTAAGTCAAGTGACAAGTTCTCTACAACCGGACATTAACAAATTCCCATTTGCCTCATAACCGCGGGCACGGCTTTCGAAAGATGATACCCTGCAGGGGTGTCCCAACTTAGCCCATTATAAGCTCTCACGGTCAATGAAGGATAAACCTTCTCCCGGGAAGACCCGATCAGTCTCGGAATCCCGGTTTACAAGACATTTCGACAATGGTAAAACAAGACCAGCAAAGCCGCCCGAATGTGCCGACAAATCCCGATAGGAGCTGCACATATCTCGTTCTCAGGGCACACCGGATAAGCGAAGCGTACAGGTACCAACATAACCCAAGTTGCCAAGGGACGGTCCCGCACGGTGCTCTAGTTTGGACCAGCACTCAGAGGAACACTGGCCCGGGGGTTTAAATAAAGATGACCCTCGGGCTCGCGAAAACCCAAGGGAAAAAGGCTTAGGTGGCAAATGGTAAAACCAAGGTTGGGCCTTGCTGGAGGAGTTTTATTCAAGGCGAACTGTCAAGGGGGTCCCATAAATCACCCAACCGCGTAAGGAACGCAAACTCAAGGAATATAATCCCGGTATGACGGAAACTAGGGCGGCAAGAGTGGAACAAAACACCAGGCATAAGGCCGAGCCTTCCACTCTTTACCAAATATATAGATGCATTAATTAAATAA
Organism: Triticum aestivum; assembly: GCF_018294505.1. NCBI lineage: Eukaryota > Viridiplantae > Streptophyta > Magnoliopsida > Poales > Poaceae > Triticum > Triticum aestivum. The sequence goes on along the minus strand of NC_057808.1, from coordinate 325,735,260 downwards.
GAGATATTGTGATATCCCAAAATATCCATGTTCCAACATGGAACCAACTTCAACTTCACCTGCAACTAGCAACGCTATAAGAAGGGCTGAGCAAAAGCGGTAACTTAGACAAACAACGGTTTGCTAGGAAAGGATGGTTAGAGGCTTGACATGGCAATATGGGAGGCATGATATAGCAAGTGGTAGGTAGCGCAGCAAAGCAATAGAACGAACAACTAGCAAAGCAAAGATAAAAGTGATTTCGAGGGTATGGTCATCTTGCCTGCAAGGTTCTCAGAGTTGTCGAAAGCTTGATCCTCGTAAGCGTACTCAACAGGTTCCTCGTTCACGAACTCATCTCCCGGCTCTACCCAAAACAAGAACACAAGCAATGGAACCACAATCAATCACGGGAAATGCACAAGCAACATGATGCAAAACATGTATGATATGCGAGATGTGGTATGCGATGCATATGCGTGCTCCGGAAGAAAAATGATGAACAAGGCAGTAACTTGGCAAACCAATTATTCCACTGGAAAGATGAGATGATTTTGGTCGAAATTGATATAAAGATCACCGGAAACGGATGCACGGTTTGCAAATGGCAAGCAAAACAAGAATGACACGATTCTGCAATTAACAACATGATAGCACTTAGAATGCAACAAGTAACAATGCTACAGCACCCCAACATAGCAAAAAAGCATATGGCAGTAATCTAAAGGAGATGCTTGACAAAAGATGAACACTGAGCTACGGCTAGATCACAACATAACAGGCTCAAACAAGCATGGCAAAAGTGCAAAAGATATCAGGTTCACAGACTTGGTGAAATTACTGGACATGGCTGAAACAGCATCAGGTAGCAATGTTCAGAGCAAGCAACCAACATGCTACAGGAACTTAACATAGCAAAACAAGGCATGGCATGAATCTACTAAATGCATATGACAAAAGTCCCTTACTTACCATAAGCGAAAAAGGACCAGAAGATATGATGGCACCCATGTAAACATAGCAAGTTTCGTTAACAGGTTTCAGACAGCAGAAAACAGAACAAGACATTAACAGAATTATGAAGGGATCTTTGTGAGCTTGATGCACTCATCACAAAGCAATGCATGACAAAACAAGCATACCTACAGCAAGATGGCATGCTTATGAAGCTAACCATGGCAAGAGCAAATACATAGCATGTATGGATCGACTACAACAACCTTGGCAAAATTGAATATCATGTTAAGAATCTGTCAGGAATATTTTATAGCAAAAGTAGAGTAAGATTGAGACATGCTATGGCACTCCATAATTGCAAACAGGGGCATGGATGGGTAGAGCACAACTATACCTACCAAACATCCTAACTGAACATGCCCAAAATAAGCATGGATCTCACTGTAGCCACATGGATACATAGCAACAAAATAACAGCAGTAACAGACGGTGAAAATCTTAAGTCCCTGAAAACAGAAACATCACGAAGCCTAGTTTGCATGCTTTTGCTAGTCACCACATAGATAACAAAAATACATGGCATACACCTCTGTAAAGATGGCATGGCATAAATCAAAATACATGTAGAGCTCATACTCATAAGATGCACGCATCAATTGCAACAAAAATAACAAATCACCAAGTTCTGATAAGTAACAGCAGAAAACATCATATAGCATTCTTTCATCAGAGATTTGGGCATCAATATGAACTCAAATGAGCATGGCATACTGGAACAAAATGAAGAGCATCTAGAGACGAACATTTCGACATATCATGCACGCAAAACGGAGCAATATGTATGGAGTTATGATGCGATGAACAGGAGCATATAATGTAAAATCTTCGGGACTTGGAGAAAAAAATCAAGGAGGGAGAGAAGTCAACCGTCCAGATCGGATCGGGCCCGAGGACGCCGGGGTTCGTCGCCGGAGAAGGAGGGACGGCGCGCCGGAGGAGAGGAGGGAGACGGCGAGGAGGAGCGGCCGGAGGCGGGGGCGCGGTCGCCGGCGGACGGCGGCGCGAGCGGCCGGCGGACGGACGGCGGGGCCGCGGCAGGAGGAGACGGGCGGTGGCGAGGCGGCGGCGTCCGGCGACGAGGCGCGCGGTGGTGGCTCGCGCGGGAGGGCGGTGGAGTCGGGCGACAGGCGCGGGCGGGGCGACCGGGCCGCGGGGGCCGGCCGTGGGCCTCGCGGGCCTGCGGTCGGCGGCGACGGCGGCGCCCACGTGGCGGCTGCGGATAGGCCCGGGGCGGCGGCGGGATTTAGTCCGGCTCGGGCGGACGTGTCCGGCGGCGCGGGGTGGAAGAGACTAGGGTTAGGGGTGGGTTTGCCCGAAATTTCGGAGGGGGAGGTGTTTTTATAGGTAGAGGGAGCTAGGAGACTCCAAATGGAGTGCGGTTTTCGCCCACACGATCGTGATCGAACGACCGAGAGCATGGAGGGGACTTAGATGGGTTTTGGTCTGTTTTGGAGGGGTTTTTGCTGCAACACACAAAAGGACTTTGCGGTTACCCGGTTAACTGTTGGAGCATCAAACGACCTCCAAGTGGAACGAAACTTGACAGGTGGTCTACCGGTGGTAAACCAAGGCCACTTGGCAAGCCTCGGTCCATTCCGAGAATGTTTAACACCCGCTCACGAAAAGAAACAAGAGGGTGCGCCGGTGCATGTGGGAGTGCCGGATTGCAAAACGGACAACGGGGAAAATGCTCGGATGCATGAGACGAACACGTATGCAAATGAGATGCACATGATGACATGATATGAGATGCATGACATGAACAAAATGCAAAAAGAAAGACAAAACCCAACCACGGAGGGAATATCATAACACATAGCCGAAAATGGCAAGAGTTGGAGTTACAAATATGGAAAGTTACATCCGGGGTGTTACATCAATGCACACGGTTAGTCCGCAAAACACATTGTCATCAATCACCAAAACCATTAGAGAGAAATATTCCATAACACTTGTGATGGTGATAAAATTCTTTCGGCTATTTCTTCGAGGGTTTGTGAATATTTGGGAATTTATATGTCAAGAATTAGGGTAAGCAGAGCCACAAGGGGCCCACAAGCCAGGGTGGCGTGCCTCCCAGGGCGTGCCCCCGCCTTGTGGGGACCCCATGGGTCTTCTCATCCTCCCCCGAAGCTTCTAGAGTCTCTTATTGTCCAGTAAAAATCGTCCAACAGTTTCGTTGTGTTTGGACTTATGTAGGTATGGATTTCGTGGAAAAGTAAAAACATGCAAAAAACAGGAACTAGCACTGGGCACTAAATTAATAGGTTAGTCTAAAAATAATAATATAAAATGACATATAAAGTATACAAAAGTGATAACATAATATCATTTAACAATAAAAAATTATAGATATATTTGAGACGTATCAGCATCCCCAAGCTGAATTCCTACTCGACCTCGAGTAGGTAATGACAACAAAAGAATTCTTGATGTTGAATGCTACCTATCCTATTCTTGCTAAATTGATGTAATAATGGTATGAATATTGGGATAGGAGTGATTCAAGGCAATAGTCTATCAATTTGACATTGAGACAACAATACATAAACATGCAAGTAAGCAATCATCGCCTTTGAAAAATAAAGATGCTAAATAACGTGATCTCTACACACTTAATCATGGTGAGCATGGCATTCTTAGTCTTCCTAGCATAGAGATATCAAATTAAGAACAACCCCGGTGCCAAACCAAGCAATTAAATCAAAATTTATCTTACTTCAGCTTTTTAAACTTTCACACAATACTTGAGCGTGAGCCAAGGTCTTAGCACTTTGTATGTCAAAGAGAATGATGATAGGGGTGTACAAGGGAAGACAAAAGGTATGAGAAAGTCTCACATCAGCGAGGCTTGATTGTTAGGCAATGGAGAGCCTTACAATCGATGTTAATGCGAGGAGTAGGGATTGCCATGCAACATATGCACTAGAGCTATAAGTGTATGAAAACTCTCTATATGAAACTAAGTGGGTGCGCATGAAACTTACTTGCTCACGAAGACCTCGAGCATTTTGAGGAATCTCGTCATCGGAATATGCAAGTCAAGTTCTATAATGTAAAAAATCTCACTAGTATATGAAAATGAAGATCGTGAAAATTCTCTATATGAAATGCATGGTGCTACTTTGGAGCACAATTGTGGTAAGTGGATAGTAGCGTGCCCCCTCTCTCTTTTTCTCTCATTTTTTGAATGGATTCATGGAACTCATCCCCTTTTTTTTCGAGGAATCACAAGTCTCCAATTCATATCCTCACAGGTAGGAGCATGCTACTCATGATGACTTGTTGGATTTCCCCGAAGTGGAAGTGTGAAGCAGTATAGTAGCACATAGTATTTCTCTCAGTTAAGAACCAAGGTTTAGTGAACAAGTAGGAGTCACCACACAAACAACTTTAACAACACCTGCACACAAACAAACCAATTGCTTGCACCCAACAAAGGCAAGGGGTCGTCACTCCTCTTGTTCTTGCCAGCCACACGATTAAAAGCAGATAGAAATATGCAAAGTAACAAAAAGTAAAATAACAAAGGGCAATTTTGGAGACTTTTGTATTGATGGAAATAGGCCTGGGGCCATAGGTTCACTAGTGGAATTTCTCTCGAAAGCATGGCAACCGTGGGTAAACAAATTATTGTTGGGCAATTGAGAGAATTGAGCATAGTTATAATTGTGACCATTCATGGCATAATCAATACATAGGCATTATGTCCGTGTCAATTATATGGTTAATCCAACTGCATCTACTACTATTACTCCACCCCAAGACAACTATCCATCATGTATCTCAAAGTATTAAGTTCATGATAAACAGAGTAACGCTCTAAGTAAGGTGACATAATGTAGACAAACCCCAAGATCAATCAATATGACCAAACCCCATTGTTTCATCCTTAGTAGAAACAATACAATACGTGCCTTTGCCCTCTTTCTCACTGGGCAAGATCACTGCAAGATTGAATTTACCATGAAGCACCTCTCCCACTGAAGATAAATCAATCTAACTTGGACAAAGTAGACAGATATATCGGAGAGAAAGACAAAACTATAAAATTATGCAACAAAGGAATGTCAAGAGGTTCATATAAATTAAATGAATAATCTAACCATAAACCCACAATTCATCGTATCGCAACAAACACGCTGCAAAAGATTACATCAGATTGATCTTAGAGAAGACCATTGTATTGAAGATAAAGAGAGAGAGAGAGATCTAGCTACTAGTATGGACCTATAGGTCCTGAAGGAACTACTCACACACCATCATGCAGGCATCAAGGTTGATGAAGATGACCTACCCAATGATTCCCCCTCCGGCAGAGCACCGAAACAGGGCTCCAGATGGGATCACTTTAGAACAGAGGCTTGCAGCAACGATAAAATATTTTCGGGTCTCACTCCGAGTGACGGTATCCTGGATTAGGGGGTGCTAACCTAGTCGGCCCATGCTCCTCAAGATGGGCCCATTGGCCCTCATTCATCTCGAGGTGGACCCAAGAAGCCACACAATGGGGGCATGATCAGGACCGCATCTACCGAAGACTTGACGTACACTCCAAGACTTCTCCTGCCGCCTCCACGTCAAGATACCGACCTTGTAACCCTAGATGCCCTACCTGGTGTGTGTATATAAGCCAAAGGGTTTAGCCCGTAGAGGGGACATTAATGCAATCTCATTCACCTAGCCCTAGAGTTAGAACAAATCTTACGATCTCGAGGTAGATCAACTCTGTACGATACATCTCCATCAATATAAACAAGAGCAAGACGTAGGGTTTTACCACCATCAAGAGGGCCCGAACCTAGGTAAATATCATCTCCCTGTTCCTGTTACCCTCAATCTGAGATCCACACCTCGGGACCCCCTACCCCGAGGTCTGCTGGATTTCACACCAACACTGGTGCTTTCATTGAGAGTTCCGCTGTGAGATCGACAAAGGATCGATGGGATTGTCGGTTAACGACTCCAACCTCACCTGCATGATTCTCATGCCCAAGATTCCTGTCACGAAAATGCCCTTCCTCATTCATGAGCTGGAGGTGACCCATGATTCCTCTCCGGCCCCGGTCGAACCCCGTTTCAAAGGTGAAGGGCCGAGGTACTTTTTGGAATGCGACTCAGACAGCGGCCGGCTAGACGCAGCCGATGAAACTGATCTTCAAATCAGTCCAGCCAATCTGACGGCCATAGGCCTGCCACGGGATGAGGATGCTAGGGCTTCAAGCCCATGATCCCTAGAGATTGAAACTCACCCACCCACCTCCCACATCGAGTATCGCCGCGATAACTCGGGCCCACCAGATGTCTGGGATCTAGCCTACGTGCAACAACTCCCCGACGAATCAATCAGATAGTTCTGGGTCAGGTTCTTGTTAGTCAAAAACAAGATACCGGACTACTAGGACTCAGATATCATAACAACTTTCCAGCGCGGATGAAAGGATAAAGGCGTTTGGAATGCCCTCACCCGCCGTTGTGTTCAAACACTCCCGGAATTGTGCGATCTGGTGTCCAAATTCTGCACCACCGTAGATGCTTGCCTGGCTAGGAAAAGCACAGATTCGATATGAGAACACAATTTCAAACGCGATATACCCGCACCTCGGCGCGAGTCCCGCACGCAGAACATACCGGCCAAGCGACCTCGGAAGAACAAGAAAACCTCTGGCCACCCCGGGACTATCCTTGATGGCCTCCTAGATAAACCATGCCCGATACATGTTATTCTGCTTAATTCCTGCTCGACCCACAACCTTTGCGACTGTTGGATGGTGAGGCAAGTGGCTAAAGGCGGACCCACCCTCCTTGCGGGCACCCTGGTCACGCAGAAGAGTCCTCGGGCGAGGATGAGTCACGATGATCTACGAGACCTTTACGTCCAATAACCAGCGCAAACGGGCCCTGCGGGAAATCAATTCTATTCGGTAGGTGCCAACTCGGGGCGCGTGGATAGACATGCCGATCACCTTTAATCATAAAGACCAGCCGAGGTCGACCCCGAATAGGTGCCCCGCCGTGCTGGTCCTTGACCCAATTTCGGGCAGCTGCCATCTATAGAAAGTACTCATGGACGGAGGCAACAACTTAAATCTGATATACACAGACACGCTAGACAGAATACAAATCGATAAATAACACATAGAATAGAGTAGCAACACCTTTAATGGTATCATACCTGGACGAGAAGCACACTGCACCGGGAAGATAACCTTGGACGTGGTCTTCAGAACGCCGGACAATTATCGATCCGTAGAAGTTATGTTCCACATAGCGAGTGGATATCATGCCCTCCTGGGGCGGGACGCCTTCTCCAAGTTCCAAGCAGTACCACACTACGGCTACATGAAGCTCAAAATGTTGGGCCCAAACGGAATCATTACCATCTTGAGCGACCCCGACAGAGCACTCAATGCCAAAAACAAAATGGCGTCGCTCGCCCTCGAGTCCCTATCTGAAGCCCTCGTGGCCAAGGAATTAACCACACTACGTGCCGAAGTCGATCGAGAGGATGCCATCCTCGACAAACGGACAAAGTCTACCTCATTCAAGCCGGCTGAGGAAATAGTTAAATTCCGAGTACACCCCACGGACCCAGCTAAAACGACGTCTATAGGGGCAAACCTAGATCCCAAGATTGACGAGGCTTGCCGCCACTTCCTTAGGGTAAATTGGGATATATTCGCCTGGCACCCCTCGGACAAGCCAGGAATACCCCGCAGGCTTGTGGAGCATAGCTTGAACATACTAAAGGGCTATAAGCCCGTTAAACAAGCACTTCGGCATTTCTTTGAACCCAAGTGTCAAGCAATGGGCGAGGAACTGGCCAAACTACTGAAAGCCGGGTTCATCGAGACATAAAACACCCCGACTGGCTTGTCAATTTGGTCATGGTACCAAAAAAGGATAGGTCATGGCGCCTCTGCGTTGATTTCAAAGACCTCAATAAGGCCTGCCCCAAGGACCCCTTCCCCCTACCGCGAATTGACGAAATTGTGGATGCCACACCGGGGCATGATTCATTGTGCTTTCTGGATGCCTATTCAGGATATCATCAAATAAAGATGAAAGAATCTGACTAGGCGGCGACAACATTTATCACACCTTACATGCCGTTCTGTTTTAACACGATGCCCTTCGGCCTAAAGAACGCCAGCGCCACATACCAGCGCATGATTCAATCATGCTTGGAGAAACACATCGGGAAAAACATCGAGGCCTACATAGACGATGTTGTTGTCAAAACTAAACACGTCAGACAGTTGGTAGAAAACCTCCGCGACACATTTGCCAACCTACAGAAGTATCAAATTAAACTCAATCCAGAGAAATGTGTCTTCGAAGGCCTAGCTGGAAAACTCCTTGGCTTCATTGTATCCAACCGAGGAATCGAAGCCAACCGGCAAAAATATGAGCCTTAGACCGCTTAGAGGTACCAACAAAGCTCAAACATGTACAAAAATTAGCAGGTTGCGTGGCAGCGTTAAGCCGCTTCATCTCAAGACTCAGGGAGGAGGCCTTACCCTTGTATAGGTTGTTAAAACAAACAAAGACCTTCGAATGGATCGAGGAGGCCGCGACGGCCCTGGAAGACATCAAGGCCCTACTCGCCACTAACCCCATCCTAGCAGCACTAGGTATATGTGAGCCAATCATATTATACATCTCAGCCACAAAACAGGTGGTCAGCGCAGTACTCGTGGTTGAACGAGATATGGAGGGTCACTAGTTCCAGGTCGAAAAGCCCGTTTACTACGTCTCCGAGGTCTTAACCCCATGCAAGACACACTATCCTCACTATCAAAAGATAGCCTACGCCGTTTTTATGGCGTCACGAAAAACTTCGGCACTACTTCCAAGAGTGCTCGGTAACTGTTGCATCTGATTTCACGTTAAGTGACATAATTAATAATAGGGATGCAACGGGGTGTATAGCCAAATGGTCCATAGAGATCCTACCCTTTGAAATAACTTACCGACCATGCCGAGTTGTTAAATCTCAGGTGCTGGCCGACATCGTGGCCGAATGGACGGAGTAGAACTCCCTCGAGAGTACAACAATTATTCGCATTGGACCATGTACTTTGACGGTTCCAAAATGCTTGCTAGCCTAGGGGCTGGCCTAGTGCTTACGTCGCCCACGGGAGACAATATTTGGTATGTGCTACAAATTATGTAGACCGACTCCAATAACGCGACCGAATACGAAGCCCTGTTAAATGAACTCCGGATAGCAGTCTCCATGGGTGTCAACACGGAGGTCCGAGGTGATTTCAACCTTGCCATCTCACAAGTTAATGGCGAATTTGACGCAAAGGACTCGAAGATGACAGCCTACCAGAATGTCGTCTTAGAAATCTCGGCCAGGTTCAAGGGGCTTGAATTCCATCACATACCCCGAGATAGTAACCAGCCGCAGATATGCTCGCCCGAATGGGTGCTAAGTGGGACAAAGTCCCAAATAACACCTTCCTCGAACGGCTCTTCAAGCCATCCGTAGTCTGGCGAGTGATACGTCTCCAACGTATCTATAATTTTTGATTGTTCCATGCTATTATATTATCTGTTTTGGATGTTTTATATGCATTAATATGCTATTTTATATTATTTTTGGGACTAACCTTTTAACCTAGAGCCTAGTGCCAGTTTCTATTTTTTCCTTGTTTTTGAGGTTTACAAAAAAGGAATATCAAACAGAGTCCAAAACTTTCGCGATGCTTTTTCTTGGACCAGAAGACTGATAACCCACAAGTATAGGGGATCAATTGTAGACTCTTTCAATAAGTAAGAGTGTCGAACCCAACGAGGAGCTAAAGGTAGAACAAATATTCCCTCAAGTTCTATCGACCACCGATACAACTCTACGCACGCTTAACGTTCACTTTACCTAAAACAAGTATGAAACTAGAAGTACTTTGTAGGTGTTGTTGGATAGGTCTGCAAGAATATAAAGAGCACGTAAATAAAAACTAGGGGCTGTTTAGGTAAAGAAGCAATAAAGTGGTGGAAGAGTGGTGGTAGGAGTTGTGAAATTGTCCCTAAGCAATTGACTACGTTACTAGACCGATAGCAAGTTTTATGTGGGAGAGGCCACTGCTAGCATGTCATCCCTGACTTGGAATTCTATGCACTTATGATTGGAACTATTAGCAAGCATCCACAACTACTAATGTTCATTAAGGTAAAACCCAACCATAGCATTAAGATATATTGGTCCCCCTTCAATCCCGCATGCATCAATTTTTATGCTAGGTTGAAGCTTCTGTCACTCTTGCCCTCCAATACATAGTCCTATCAACATACAACTAACCCTATGGTGTGATCCACGCGCGCGCTCATATGATGGGCACCAAATGACAGCAACATAACCACAAGCAAATTAAACCAATCATAGCAATTCACCAATTACCGATAGGACAACAAAAATCTATCAGACATCATAGGATGGCAACACATCATTGGATAATAATATGAAGCATAAAGCACCATGTTCAAGTAGAGGGTACAGCGGGTTGCGGGAGAGTGGACCACTGTAGATAGATGGGGGAAGGTGATGAAGATGTTGGTGAAGATGACAGAGGTGTTGGTGTAGATCGCCGTCGCACGATGATGGCCCCGGCGGTGTTTCGGCGCCACCAGGAGAGAGGGGGAGAGAGCCTCCCTTCTTCTTCTTCTTCCTTGACCTTCTCCCTAGATGGGAGAAGGGTTTCCCCTCTAGTCCTTGGCTTCCATGGCATGGAGGGGCGAGAGCCCCTCCTAGATTGGATCTGTCTCTCTGTCTCTCGCTGTTTCTGCGTTCCAGATTCTGGCCTTTCACCGTTTCTTATATTCCCGGAGATCCGTAACTCCGATTGGGCTGAAATTTTAACACGATATCTATCCGGATATTGGCTTTCTTGCGGCGAAAGAAGGGCACCAACCGCCTTACGTGGTGGCCACGAGGGTCAGGGGAGCCCCCTGCCTTGTGGCCCCCTCGGGCATCGTCTCGCGTTGATTCTTCTTCCCAAAAATCACATATATTCCAAAAAAAAAATCTCCGTAAGTTTTTATCCCATTTGGACTCCGTTTGATATGGATTTTCTGTGAAACAAAAAACATGCAACAAACAGGAACTGGCACTGGGCACTGGATCAATATGTTAGTCCCAAAAATATTATAAAAAGTTGCCAAAAGTATATGAAAGTATATGAAAGTTGTATAATATTGGCATGGAACAATCAAAAATTATAGATACGATGGAGACGTATCAAAGACACCTGTAGGACTTGGAGAGGGGTTCAGAGGTGTCCCGAGGGGCCCACAAGCCCTTAGGGCGCGCCCCCTGGCTTGTGGACACCTCGGGAGTCCCCAACCCTAATATTTGCTCCATAAATACCCAAATATTCGCCCAACATCAGAGGCATCCACCAAAATACTTTTCCTCCGCCGCAACCTTCTGTTCTCGTGAGATCCCATCTTGGGACCTTTTTCGGTGATCTGCCGGAGGGGGATTCGATCATGGAGGGCTTCTACATCAATCCTATTGCCATTCCGATGATGCATGAGTAGTTTACCACAGACCTACGGGTCCATAGCTAGTAGCTAGATGGCTTCTTCTCTCTCTTTGATCTTTAATACAATGTTCTCCTCGATGTTCTTGGAGATCTATTCGATGTAATACCATTTTGCGGTGTGTTTGCTGAGATCCAATGAATTGTGGATTTATGATCAGATTATCTATGAACATTATTTGAGTCTTCTCTGAACTCTTTTATGCATGATTAAGATATCTTTGTATTTCTCTTCAAACTATCAATATGGTTTGGCCAACTAGATTTTTTTTCTTGCAATGGGAGAGGTGCTTAGTTTTGGGTTCAATCTTGCGGTGTCCTCACCCAGTGACATAGTATGGGTAGAGAGGCACGTATTGTATTGTTGCCATCAAGGGTAAAAAGATGGGGTTTTCATCATATTGCTTGAGTTTATCCCTCTACATGTAATTGTTGGGAATCGTAGCATAATTTTAAAATTTTCCTACATTCACCAAGATGCATCTATGGAGTGTACTAGCAACGAGGGGAAGGGAGTGCATCTACATACCCTTGTAGATCGCGAGCGGAAGCGTTCCAATGAACGTGGATGACAGAGTCGTACTCGCCGTGATCCAAATCACCGATGACCGAGTGCCGAACGGACGGCACCTCCGCGTTCAACACACGTACGGTGCAGCGACGTCTCCTCCTTCTTGATCCAGCAAGGGGGAAGGAGAGGTTGATGGAGATCCAGCAGCACGACGGCATGGTGGTGGATGTAGCGGGTCTCGTGCAGGGCTTCGCCGAGCTTCTACGAGAGAGAGAGAGGTGTTGCGGGGAAGGAGGGAGGCGCCCAAGGCTGTTGTGTGCTGCCCTCCCTCCCCCCTTTATACAGGCCCCCTGGGGGGGGGGCGCCGGCCCTGGAGATCAGATCCAAGGGGGGGGGGCGGCCAAGTGGGGGGAAGGGGTGCCTTGCCCCCCAAGGCAAGGGGGAACTCCCCCCCTAGGGTTCCCAACCCTAGGCGCATGGGGGGAGGCCCAAGGGGGGCGCCCCAGCCCACTAGGGGCTGGTTCCCTTCCACTTTCAGCCCACGGGGCCCTCCGGGACAGGTGGCCCCACCCGGTGGACCCCCGGGACCCTTCCGGTGGTCCCGGTACAATACCGATAACCCCCGAAACTTTCCCGGTGGCCGAAACTGGACTTCCTATATATAATTCTTCACCTCCGGACCATTCCGGAACCTCTCGTGACATCCGGGATCTCATCCGGGACTCCGAACAACTTTCGGGTTTCCGCATACATATATCTCTACAACCCTAGCGTAATCGGACCTTAAGTGTGTAGACCCTACGGGTTCGGGAGGCATGCAGACATGACCGAGACGCCTCTCCGGTCAATAACCAACAGCGGGATCTGGATACCCATGTTGGCTCCCACATGTTCCACGATGATCTCATCGGATGAACCACGGTGTCGAGGATTCAATCAATCCCGTATACAATTCCCTTTGTCAATCGGTATGTTACTTGCCCGAGATTCGATCGTCGGTATCCCAATACCTTGTTCAATCTCGTTACCGGCATGTCTCTTTACTCGTACCGCAATGCATGATCCCGTGACTAACGCCTTAGTCACATTGAGCTCATTATGATGATGCATTACCGAGTGGGCCCAGAGATACCTCTCCGTCATACGGAGTGACAAATCCCAGTCTCGATCCGTGCCAACCCAACAGACACTTTCGGAGATACCCGTAGTGCACCTGTATAGTCACCCAGTTACGTTGTGACGTTTGGCACACCCAAAGCACTCCTACGGTATCCGGGAGTTGCACGATCTCATGGTCTAAGGAAAAGATACTTGACATTAGAAAAGCTCTAGCAAACGAAACTACACGATCTTTTATGCCATGCTTAGGATTGGGTCTTGTCCATCACATCATTCTCCTAATGATGTGATCCCGTTATCAATGACATCCAATGTCCATAGTCAGGAAACCATGACTATCTGTTGATCAACGAGCTAGTCAACTAGAGGCTTACTAGGGACAGGTTGTGGTCTATGTATTCACACATGTATTACGATTTCCGGACAATACAATTATAGCATGAATAATAGACAATTACCATGAACAAAGAAATATAATAATAACCATTTATTATTGCCTCTAGGGCATATTTCCAACAGTCTCCCACTTGCACTAGAGTCAATAATCTAGTTACATTGTGATGAATCGAACACCCATTGCGTCCTGGTGTTGATCATGTTTTGCTCTAGGGAGAGGTTTAGTCAACGGATCTGCTACATTCAGGTCCGTATGTACTTTACACATATCTATGTCTCCATTTTGAACACTTTCACGAATGGAGTTGAAGCGACGCTTGATATGCCTGGTCTTCCTGTGAAACCTGGGCTCCTTCGCAAGGGCAATAGCTCCAGTGTTGTCACAGAAGAGAGTCATTGGGCCCGACGCATTGGGAATCACCCCTAGGTCGGTAATGAACTCCTTCATCCAGACTGCTTCCTGTGCTGCCTCTGAGGCTGCCATGTACTCCGCTTCACATGTAGATCTCGCCACGACGCTTTGCTTGCAACTGCACCAGCTTACTGCTCCTCTATTCAAAATATACACGTATCCGGTCTGTGACTTCAAGTCATCCAGATCTGTGTCGAAGCTAGCGTCGACGTAACCCTTTACGACGAGCTCTTCGTCACCTCCATAAACGAGAAACATATCCTTAGTCCTCTTCAGGTACTTCAGGATATTCTTGACCGCTGTCCAGTGTTCCTTGCCGGGATTACTTTGGTACCTTCCTACCAAACTTACGGCAAGGTTTATATCAGGTCTGGTACACAGCATGGCATACATAATAGACCCTATGGCCGAGGCATAGGGGATGACACTCATCTGTTCTATATCTTCTGCCGTGGTCGGGCATTGAGCCGTGCTCAATTGCACACCTTGCAATACAGGCAAGAACCCCTTCTTGGACTGATCCATACTGAACTTCTTCAATATCTTGTCAAGGTATCTTGTCAAGGTTGTGGTCTATGTATTCACACATGTATTACGATTTCCGGACAATACAATTATAGCATGAATAATAGACAATTACCATGAACAAAGAAATATAATAATAACCATTTATTATTGCCTCTAGGGCATATTTCCAACAGTAATTATTATGAGAGAGGGAAATATGGTTGTAGAAATTTCCATGTTACTAAATTACCTCTCATTATGTTGAGATTACTATTGTTTCTTTCTTCTTCCTTGCATATGCTAGTTTTTGCTTGTCTTGATAATTTGTTTGCTTATAAAGTGCCTATGCATAGGAAGTATGTTAGACTTAAACTTGTTTTTCACATGCTACATGATGCTCTCTTCGTGTTTCAATTGTTATCTTTCATGTGAGCATCATTGAAATCTCAACGCTTAGCTAAAAGGCTTTAAAGAAAAGCGCTTGTTGGGAGACAACCCAATATTTTTAATTTTCCTTTTTATGATTTTACACATTATTACTTCTGTAGTAATTGTGTTTTGGTGTTTTAATTAGAGTTTGAGCCAATTAAAACCTTTAGGATGGTCTATGGTGATAGTTGATTTGATCTTGCTGAAAAAAGAAACTTTTGCGTCCAGTAGCAGAATTGTTTAAAATCACAGGAGCGCGATAAAATTCTGATTTTTTTACACCCAGGTTTTCCTAATTTTTTAGAATTTTTGGAGTTACATAAGTATACAAAATTTCCAGATTGCTACAGACTGTTTTGCTTTTGACAGATTCTGTTTTCTTTGTGTTGTTTGCTTATTTTGATGAATCTATGGGTAGTATCGGGGGGTATGAACCATGGAGAAGTAGGAATAAAGTAGATATAACACCAATATAAATTTAGAATGAGTTCACAACAGTACCAAAAGTGGTGATTTATTTTATTATACTAACGAAGCTTACTAGTTTTCTGTTGAGTTTTGTGTTGTGAAGTTTCCAAGTTTTGGATAAAGATTTGATGGACTACGGAATAAGGAGTGGCAAGAGCCTAAGCTTGGGGATGCCCAAGGCACTCCAAGGTAATATTCAAGGACAACCAAGCATCTAAGCTTGGGGAAGCCCCGGATGGCATCCCCTCTTTTGTCTTCAATTGTCGTGGGAAAACACGACCACCTATGGGGCCATCGGCCCCTTGTGGTTCGGCAGGGGGAAGAGCACATTGCACAAAGAGCGGAGGGTGCAGCGCAGCACGGCAGCGATCACACAAGCAGTTTTACCCAGGTTCGGCCCGCCGCGAGGCGTAAAACCCTACTCCTGCTTTGGTGGATTGATGAGAGGACCGTGGTGGAGACGCAACACTCTAGCCCGGCAAGGTCGCCTCGGGATGAGAGCTGCTACACGCATATGAGTGTACAAGGGTCTGAATCCTTTCTAAGGTTGCCACACCCCTCCTTTTATAGATCAAGGGGTCACCACAATGGCAAATCAGTCATTGCGTACTGATTAGATAGCAAGCAGTGCTATCATACCTAACTCTTCAGGTAGGACAGAGCGCATTAAATGCACCGCTTAGTGTCACATCGTAGCGCATCGACAAGCCTTGCTGGGCCGTTCGGCCGCCTTCTCGCCTGCCTGCGTGACCCATCTCCGGACGGGTGTCATTTGGAGGTGATTTCCTTCGGAAGTGGCCGCCATGTGCCAAATAACTGCCACTTAGTCACTTGGGGGCTCGACACCGCACCGATCAGTGACTTGCGTTGCTGTGAGGTGGAGCGGTGGAGCCTTGGCGGGGTAGTCCACCCTCAGCGCCCCGGCAAGCTTGTCGGGGCAGTCTTGAGACTTGTCTTCGGGGCAACCTCGACCTCGCCAGGCTCGCCTGCCCGGCAAGGGAGGTTTCTCCTTAGTGGAATCTTGCTTCGTTAACTTGACTTGGTCTTCTTGATCCGCCCTTTGGTTTCCCAAAGAGCCATCTCTTTAGCTTGATCTTGTCTTGGGTGCTGTAAGTTGCTGGTCCGGTGGTTTGCCATCCGTGCATAAGTCAGGGGGAGACATACACCCCTGTTTGTGTACCCCGACAGAAGCCCCCGGGCCTGAGCCATACGTGTTGCTGGGCACGTTGGGTTAGGCCCGAAACAGTGCACAGACACGTGGCAAGAGAAGGCTATGCGTGCAGTGGTTTGTATGATGACCAGTCAATCCAATGTCCACTTCGCGTAATTACCGTGGGTTGTGGGGTCATGGGACTGCAATAGTTAATGTGAAACTGTAACTTTCTGAAGAGTCGCACCCTCCCCCATGACCTTTCCATTAAGAGAGGAAAACACGGAAGGGTACTGCTCATTCATCGTCTGCTTTGCCCCTCCACCATCTTCTTTTGCAAGCCAAGCGACTGCTCTTCCTCCTCGCCCACACTCGCCGCTGATCCCCACCCAACTTCCTTCCCCCATCCCCACCGCAACCCGAAGAGATGGGGAAGAAAACCGCCGCTCCCAAGGGGAAGCGGACGACCGCCGTGAAGGAGGTGGCCGCCGGGGGGAGCAAGAAGAGAGTGACAGAGCTGGATAAGAAGCAAAGGGGAGACGTCGTCTTCTTCCCGTCGAACCTGGACGGCGAAGTGCTGAAAGCAAGGTACGAATATCTTTGGGGGAGGGAGGTCCTGAAGGGGCATGGTGCACCCAAGGTTCCGGCAGAGGGGAAAAAGGAGCCGCCAGATTCATATCAATTCTTTTGCGCATACTTCATCTGCGGCCTCTGCCCTCCTTTTTCAAATTTCTTCGAAGCAATGATGGTGATCTATGGATTCCATCTTCTGGACTTCACGCCAAATGCAATGGTGTGCATGGTGATTTTTGCCCATTTGTGCGAGAACTTTGTTGGAGTTGCCCCCAATGTCGACTTGTTCAGGCACAATTTTGTCCCGCGGGTGGAGAATAGAGCCCACCATTCCGGGAAGATAAGTTGGATGCCATGGGTGGCGAGGGAAAACTGGGATTACCTCCCTGGTCAGCAACACGACAGATGGGAAGAGTGGAGGGCGGATTGGCGCTGGATCCAGGATGAGAAGGCCCCGGATTTCTGCCAAGTGCGGACAGAGTGCATTGAGCGCGGCAACGATTGGAGGGAAGTTGGCCTTACCAATGACAGGCTCCGCCCGGCAATAAACATGATCACCCGCCTAAAGGCTGCCGGGCTAACCATCGGGCACGCGGGGGCCGACTTCCTCCATAGTCGCATTGCGCCGCTGTAGAAGAGGGACAAGTTTGCCTGGCAGTATGGGGATGCTACAGATAGGATGAGGTTGTACCCTGGCCTGACCAACAATCTGTCAGTCTACAACCATGCTTGGTTGTGCGAACAACTATTCGGCAGCCCTGGGCCGTTCAAGTTGCCGGCAAACGTCATCCCACTGAACACCAACTCTGCCCGGGACCAGATTCTGAAATGGATGCTAGATTGCAACGCCCATGGAGTTGCGGGCGATTGGCAGCTGCCCGAGCTCAATGAAGAGCTTGCATGGTCCCCCAACCTGGTGGAAAGGGCTACCAGGGTGGAGACCAATATGTACAAGCGCACTTCCAAGGTGGAGGAGGCGTACATCAAGAGGCGGATAGAGGAGGACAAGGCACTCCGTGCTACCGCAATGGTGAAGGCCGGGAAGGCAGCGGAGGGAAAGGAGGAGGCTAAGGACGAAGGCTCTTCCCACGGCAGAAGCGAGGCGCAAGGCATGGAAGAGGCTGCCGGGGATGATCCTGCCGGGGGCGAGCCTACCGGGGACGAGCCTTCCGGGACTGAGGCTCTATATGCCGCGGCAGTAGAGGCCCAGGAGGAAGAGGGGGTTGAGGAGGCGGAACAACCCGAGGAGGAGTGGCTCGCGGAAGACCCTCAAGCCCCCGAGCCAGTCTTGGACCAGCGCCCTCACAGGTGGGTAGCCAACCGGGGGGCAGTGGTTCCCGACCCTGCGCCTGCCACCAAGAAGGTGAAGAAGACTACCTCCAGGGGCAGCAAGCCGGATGCGGTGCGCCGGCAGTCCTCTTGCCTTTCCGGGGCAAAGGCTCCTCCCGCCAAGCAATTGGCAGCCATGGGAGTCGACTCCAGCTCCCAGTCTAGCTCGGTCTCCTCGCAGAGCTCTTCCTTGTCGGAGTCCCCTGCGCCCCAACAGGGCTCGAAGTTGCTGGGAAACTCCGTTTCTCTGCCCCAGAAGAGAAGCAGGGCGCCCACACCGCCCATTGAGTTTGAGCTAAGCTCCATGCTCATCAACGAAGAGTAAGAAAGAACAATCTCCTTTCCTTGCCGCCGTTTCCGCATATTCTCTTGCTTGTTGACTGATCGTTGCTTGTTGTCTTTGTGAGGGAGGAGGAAGAAGGCGAGACCCTCATTCACCAGACTAAGCGGCTCAGGCGCGTGGAGCCGCCGAAGACTGTGGAAGGCGCGGGCCCGACAGGAAGCAGCGTGGACGACCCGACACAAAGCCCCGAGATTAGCCCCCGGCCTAAAAGTGCAGAGCTGGATCCTCCCATCGGAAGTGATGGAGGAGAGCTCCCCACCTACGTAGCCAAAGGAGGGGAGGAGACCACTCAGGGCGAGCCCTTCCAGGAGGGGCCCACCTCGCGTGCTGATCGAGTCAAGGGATCCCCGCCAAGGGTTTCCACGGAAGGGTCCGCCCAGGGCGACGCCATGGTTAGCAAGGGAGGGGATGGTAATCTTGGCCCGGCAACTGTCGTTACCGGGGAAACTGAAGCTCCTCCATGGCAGGCATCTCCGGGTAATCCATCTAGTCTGTTTGTGTCGTGCTGCTCTTATCATCTAGCTCCATGCTCCTGGCTTGTTAACGATTCCGTACTCATGTCATTGATTGTTGACTCTGCCTACAACCCCTTTGAGCGAAGAGCCAGAACTGTTGGATGAGGTGGCCAGCATAGGGAAGGATGTCGCGGAGGAAGCCTCCAAGATTGCTGCCGCGGAGGGGCAGGAACATGCTACCGGGGGTATCCAGGAGCTCCCGAAGGAATTAGAGAAAACCCCCGGAGGCACGTCAGGGTCTAGGGTTTTGGTTGAAGAGAAAATCCCCCTCCAAACCATGGACCCCCTTCCCTCATTTGGCACCTCGGCGGGGCCCCGCCTCCAGCTTCGAGTCAACTGGCGCTGGTGCTTGCACAACCTGGGCTCGAAGCTCTTGGTTCATCAGCGGCGATGAGCGCGGAACTTGATGGAGAGCTCCAACGCATTCTCGCATCGCTGTACCAGGGGGTCGAAGAGGCAGATGACTCCATCATTGTCGCCATGGACTTGTCTTTCCTAGAGTCCATGGCGGCAGCCATTAATGAGATGCAGGCTCGGCATAGCCAAAAGTGGCAGGTGCTCAAGGAGCAGCGCGAGTCTGCCAACAAGGTGGACCAGAAGCTGAGGGACAAAGGTATCAAGCTGCGTGAGTGGCACGGCAAGCAGTTCCAGGTCCTCATGAGGCAGCAGGAGACAATCTCGATGGCGAGGGAGGACGTTATCGCCCAGGAGGCTCACCTGGCGGAGCGCAAGGCCTTTCTAGACGTCAAGGAGTAGAACATTTCTCTCCGGGAGGAGAAGGTCGAGGCCACCCTCCGCGCCAAGGATGAAATATGGAGGCCCTTGTACAGCAGCGCACCAAGGAGCTGGAGGACAAGCACAAGGCCGCCCTGGATGCCCTCACTGCCGACTCTGCTGCCCAACTGAAGAAGCTTGCCGACGACCTTGCCACTGCCTCTACTGCCAAGGTTGATCTTGAACAGCAGGTGGTCAAGCTAACAGAGGAGCTTGCCGGGAGTGCCAAGGAAGTCGAGACCCTCAAGGAGGAGGCGCGGAAATCAGAGATCCTTCTGAAAGATCTGCAATCGCAGCTCTCCTCCAAGAGCCAAGACCTAGCGACCACCAAGGGTACCATTGAAGACATGAAGGCCAGGATTGGCACCTTGGAAAGCTTGGTAGAATCTAGCGGGGCTCGCGAGAAACAACTGGCGAAGGATCTGGACACCGCAAGGCACCTTCGAAAGGATGCAGAGGACAAGCTGGCAAATCACTTCGGGCAAGTCGACCTTTGGATCAAGAGCTTGATCGACATCACCGAGCGTCTCACTGCCCAAACTGCAGCGAGCCAGTCTACTCAGCCAGCAAGCATGAGGTCCCCAACGTCAAGCTAGGGGTCTTCTTCAACGAGCTGATCGAAAAGCTGAAGGCGCATGAAGAGGGAAGGGCCGGCCGCTTTGCGAGCGAACCTCGAAAGCTTTCCCGCAATGCCCTCTTCATGGTCCTGAGCAACATCGCCTGCCGCCATCCGGATCTCGACCTTGCTGACGGCTTTAGGAAGCCGCCGAAGGGCGCAGATGTTTCTGCTGCCTAGGAGAAGGCCGCCCCTTATGACGACAAGTTCCTTGGCATCCCCACTGCTCCACGAGTCCGCCAGGCCCGGCCTTGAATTATCCTTGCCACTGCGCTATCCTGTAACAAAACATGGTGCATGTTCTGTGTTTAGACATCGTACTACCTATGCTTGTGTGGAACTGATGCTTTTACTTAATCTTAGTTGCATGTTTATCCCTTTAGAGTTCTCCCATTGGTGCTCGTACGATTAGTCTATGTGTGTATTTCGGTTGCCTGCCGGTATCATACTGCCGCGATTGTCGTAAGGGTCGGCCCTTAGCACTTATCTTGGCGAGGATATGTCCCAGCAGGTTTTTCCTTGGTAGTTTTGACGTTGCCACCCATTCTGCGAGCAGGCTCGGAACAGAGCGAGGTTGTAGACAAAAACTAATAAGGTGCCGTTCATACGCCAGATTTCCTCATACGAACACCTTGGTATCCAAGGGATAAGCAAATGCTAATTCTAAGTCGATAGTGGAGCAAGGATTGCATGGAATTAGCTCTTATCCTTGCTTCCTCCCACTCCTTTTAGCCACGGCCGCTTGTCGCGTTCGCATGCTTCAGGAAGGATGGCGCCGCACGCGTTGTTCTTTGGCTCCCGGCAGGTGTCGGTGAGAATCATATGTATCTTGCGGGTGGCTGGATGCGACGCAGGGCACGACCGGTTTCTCTCCCATCTTCACATTTTTGAAACAATCTAGTGGCGGCTGGCATAAAAGTCACGCAAACGCGGACGGCCTTGCCGGAGCGCACTTGCCGGGCCGTCGATCAACGGATTCGCACCAGCGCTCCACTTAGGATTTCACTAAGCAGAGTAAATGCTGAACCGAGTATCGCGCGATGCTCATCGACATTGATGATGCTACAACCCAGAGTAGCTCAATTGTCAATAAGTGAGAGTGGGTGAGAGAAGAGCCTTGTACCCAGACACCTTGTTCCTTTTCCCTGAACAGTGCTCGCATGGCAAGCATGCTGCCTGAACCATTAGGGGTTGTCATGCCGCCATCATTACTGGCTCCCGCCGCGGCTGCGGCCGCGGCGGAGGGAGGCGATGGAGATTGGGGAGGATGGGCAGGGGAGCGATATCGCTCCCCCTCTCCGTTCCCACCATTCTCCGCCTTTTCTCGGGCATCATGGATGATGAGGCCGTCGATGAAGAAGATGGTGAAGATGACGCGCTGCGGACACTCTCGGGTTCACGCAAGCGCTTTCCCCTACGTGGCGCACCAAAGATGTCATGGGAAAACACGGCCACCTATGGGGCCATCGGCCCCTTGTGGTTCGGCAGGGGGGAAGAGCACATGGCACAAAGAGCGGAGGGTGCAGCGCAGCACGACAGCGATCACACGAGCAGTTTTACCCAGGTTCAGGCCGCCGCGAGGCATAAAACCCTACTCCTGCTTTGGTGGATTGATGAGAGGACCGTGGTGGAGACACAACGCTCTAGCCCGACAAGGTCGCCTCGGGACGAGAGCTGCTACGCGCGTATGAGTGTACAAGGGTCCGAATCCTTTCTAAGATTGCCACGGCCCTCCTTTTATAGATCAAGGGGTCACCACAATGGCAAATCAGTCATTGCGTACTTATTAGATAGCAAACAATGCTATCATACCTAACTCCATAGGCAGGACAGAGCGCATTAAATGCACCGCTTAGTGCCACATCGCAGCGCAGGGCTATTGGGCCACCTTCTTGCCTACTTGCATGACACGTCTCTGGACGAGTGTCACTTGGAGGTGATTTCCTTCGGAAGTGGCAGCCACGCGCCAAATAACTTCCACTTAGTCACTTGGGGCCTCGACACCGCACCGATCGGTGACTTGCGTTGCTGTGAGGTGGAGCGGTGGAGCCTTGGAGGGGTAGTCTGCCTTCAGCGTCCCCGGCAAGCTTGCCGGGGCAGTCTTGATACTTTTCTTCGGGGCAACCTCGACCTCGCCAGGCTCGCCTGCCCGACAAGGGAGGTTTCTCCTTAGTGGTATCTTGCTTCGTTAACTTGACTTGGTCTTCTTGTTCCGCCCTTTGGTTTCCCAAAGAGCCATCTCTTTAGCTTGATCTTGTCTTGGGTGCTGTAAGTTGCTGGTCTCGTGGTTTGCCATCCATGCACAAGTCAGGGGAGATATATACCCCTGTTTGTGTACCCTGACATCAATCCGTCGGTAAATTTACTTGAGGCTGTATTTTAATTCAACACATGATATGTGTTTTGGTTGGAGCGTCTTGTATGATATGAATCTTTGCTTTTTAGTTTGCCACAATCATCCTTGCTGTACACACCTTTTGAGAGGGATACGCATTAATCGTAATTTATTAGAATACTCTATGTGCTTCACCTATATCTTTTGAGCTAGGCAGTTTGCTCTAGTGCTTCACTTATATCTTTTTAGAGCACGGCGATGGCTTTATTTTATAGAAATTGTTGAACTCACATGCTGCACTTATATTATTTGAGAGTCTTAAACAACATGGTAATTTTCTTAGGTTATGAATTTAGTCCTAATATGATAGGCATCCAAGAGGGATATACTAAAAACTTTCATATAAAGAGCATTGAATAGATGAGAAGTTCGATTCCTTTCATTTCTTTTGAGATATAAAGATGCTGATATTAGATTCATGCTAGTGAGTAATTGTGGATTGGTAGAAATACTTATGTTAAAGTTTGTGATTCCTGTAGCCTGCACGTATGGTGAACCGTTATGTGATGAAGTCGGAGCATGAATTATTTTTTGATTGTCTTCCTTATGAGTGGCGGTCAGGGATGAGCGATGGTCTTTTCCTAGCAATCTATCCCCCTAGGAGCATGCGTGTAGTACTTTGTTTCGATGGCTAATAATTTTTTGCAATAAGTATGCAAGTTCTTTATGAATAATGTTGAGTCCATGGATTATATGCACTCTCAGCCTTCCACCATTGCTAGCCTCTCTAGTACCGCGCAAATTTCACCAGTGCATTAAACCCACCATATATCCTTCCTCAAAACAGCCACCATACCTACCTATTATGGCATTTCCATAGCCATTACGAGATATATTGCCATGCAACTTCCACTGTTCCGTTTATTATGACACATACCATCATTGTCATATTGCTTTGCGTGATCATGTAGTTGGCACAGTATTTGTGGCAAGCCACCGTTCATATTTTTTTATATACATGTCACTCTTGATCATTGCACACCTCGGTACACCGCCAGAGGCATTCATATAGAGTCATATCTTGTTCTAGAATCGAGGTGTAATTCTTGAGTTGTCAGTAAATAAAAGTGTGATGATCATCATTATTAGCGCATTGTCCCATGTGAGGAAAGGATGATGGAAGCTATGATTCCCCCACAAGTCGGGATGAGGCTCCAGACGTAAAATAAAAAAAAGACAAAAGGAAAAAAAGAAAGAACAAAAGAAAAAAGAGAGAGAAAATATGAGAGAAAACAAAGAAGGGACAATGTTACTATACTTTTTCCACACTTGTGCTTCAAAGTAGCACCTTGATCTTCATGATAGAGAGTCTCCTATTTTGTCACTTTCATATACTAGTGTGAATTTTTCGTTATAGAACTTGGCTTGTATATTCCAATGATGGGCTTCCTCAAATTGCCCTAGGTCTTCGTGAGCAAGCAAGTTGGATGCACACCCACTTAGTTTCTTTTTGAGATTTCATACACTTATAGCTCTAGTGCATCCGTTGCATGGCAATCCCTACTCACTTGCATCGATATCAATTGATGGGCATCTCCATAGCCCATTATTTTGCCTAGTTGATGTGAGACTTTCTCCTTCTTTTTGTCTTGTCCACAACCACCACATTCTATTCCACCTATAGTGCTATATCCATGGATCACGCTCATGTATTGCGTGAAAGTTGAAAAAGATTGAGAACATCAAAAGTATGAAACAGTTGCCTGGCTTCTCATCGGGGTTGTGCATGATGAAATACTTTGTGTCATGAAGATGGAGCATAGCCAGACTATATGATTTTGTAGGGATAACTTTCTTTGGCCATGTTATTTTGAGAAGACATGATTGCTTTATTAGTATGCTTGAAGTATTATTGTTTTTATGTCAATATTAAACTTTTGTTTTGAATCTTATGGATCTGAATATTCATGCCGCAATTAAGGAAATTGCATTGATAAATATGTTAGGTAGCATTCCACATCAAAAATTCTGTTTTATCATTTACCTACTCGAGGACCAGTAGAAATTAAGCTTGGGGATGCTTGATACTTCTCCAACGTATCTATAATTTTTGGTTGCTCCATGCTATTATATTATTTGTTTTGGATGTTTTATATGCATTAATATGCTATTTTATATTATTTTTGAGACTAACCTATTAACCTAGAGCCCAGTGCCAATTTCTGTTATTCCTTGTTTATTGAGTTTTACAGAAAAGGAATATCAAATGGAGTCCAAACGGAATAAAACCTTCGCAATGATTTTTCTTGGACCAGAAGACACCCGTAAGACTTGGAGAGGGGGCCAAAGGAGTCCTGAGGGGCCCACAAGCCCTCAGGGCGTGCCCCCTGGCTTGTGGACACTTCGGGAGTCCCCCAACCCTAATCTTTGCTCCATAAATACCCAAATATTCCCCCAACATAAGAGGCATCCACCAAAATACTTTTCCGCTACCGCAACCTTCTATTCCTGTGAGATCCCATCTTGGGACCTTTTCCGGCGATCTGCCGGAGGGGGATTCGATCATGGAGGGCTTCTACATCAACCCTATTACCCTTCTGATGATGCGTGAGTAGTTTACCACAAACTGACGGGTCCATAGCTAGTAGCTAGATGGCTTCTTCTCTCTGTTTGATCTTCAATACAATGTTCTCCTCGATGTTCTTGGAGATCTATTTGATGTAATACTTTTTTGTGGTGTGTTTGTTGAGATCCGATGAATTGTGGATTTATGATCAGATTATCTATGAATATTATTTGAGTCTTCTCTAAACTCTTTTATGCATGATTAAGATATCTTTGTATTTCTCTTTGAACTATCGATTTGGTTTGGCCAACTAGATTGTTTTTTTTGCAATGGAGAGGTGCTTAATTTTCGGTTCAATCTTGCGGTGTCCTCATCCAGTGACATAGTAGTGGTAGCGAGGCACGTATTGTATTGTTGCCATCAAGGGTAAAAGATGGGGTTTTCATCATATTGCTTGAGTTTATCCCTCTACATTATGCCATCTTGCTTAAGGCGTTACTCCGTTCTTATGAACTTAATACTCTAGATGCATGCTGGATAGAGGTCGATGTGTGGAGTAATAGTAGTAGATGCATGCAGGAGTCGGTCTACTTTTCATGGACGTGATGCCTATATTCATGATCATTCACTGGTACGCATCGGTCCTAAACAAACGGTTTTTAACCCCTTTCCGCGACGGCATTTGGAACCGTCGCCAAGTGAGTGTGGGTGATAGGGGGGTCCTTCCCACACGACCCAGAAACCGTTGGGGATATGCCCTCCTGGCACACACGTTCGGCAAAATGAGGTCATGTGCGACCGGCGAGCGCTCAAATACGGAAATACGTACAGTAGAGCTAAAAAAATACAATTATACGGCGAAATTGTTTCCGGTCGCAAGTACATCCCACACAGTCAGTCCCCGCTAAACGTTTCCATTCGTATGCACATCCCACATAGTCGCTCCAAGGAAAACGTTTCCGTTCATAGGTACATCACACACAATTTTTCCTATTAAATCGTTTGCGTTATTGAATGTATCACACACGGTCCGTAGAAGAAACTGTGTGGCAAAGGCTGTGCATCACACACAATTTTTATGTGGTAAACGTTTGCGCAAGGTGGCCTAACGCAAACAGTTTTCAAGAGAAAGTCGTGTGTGATTGTTCATTGATCCAACACGGTTTATTCCTAGAAACTGTGTGCGTTGCTTGAGGTCATCGCCCACGGTATTATTTCAACAACCGTTTGCAATAGCAAAACCCAATTAGCAGGCAAATTCGCCATTAGCAGGCTAATTATCCGATTATTCATAATCCATTTATTAATCTAATTGACATTTCATATTAAGAACACAATATATTTCATTTCCATATTAAAGAAGCAGAATTTCATAATTGAAATACATTAGAGTACAACATGATATAGCTTCAGCACTCAGCTACCCCAGTACACAACTGCACCAGCAGCAAGTTCCACATGCAACATGTAGAACCTTTCGAAATTAGCATCATAGACGGTATATAGATAGATGCATCTCATCTGGAAAACTGCTGAAGCGGAAGGCGAATATTGAGCCTTCATTCATGTTGAAGGTCTTTGCAACTTTAGGCCAGTGCCTGTGGATGATTGACCGTCCGTCCTTCGTCCTCTTCAGGAACACTTCAATATTGAACCGTGGGTGTTGTATGAAAACCTTCCTCGCCTCCTGACCATAGAGGTGGTTTGAAAGGTAACCATCGGTGAACTGCTTTGGAAAGGCCTAAAAACAAGGATGTGCATAAATATCTTCTCTATATTGAAAATGGGGCAAAGGAATAAAATAAAGGCAAGGTATAATGGTTAGTACCATCTTGTAGTGAACTGATGTCTTCTTCATTGTGCAAACAAAGATCTTGTTGTTTTTTGTCGCTAATTTCTTTATCCTAACAATCTTTCTGAGTTTCTTGATTTGATTGATATTCATGGACAACTCATTTCCCCATATGCAAAAAGGGTCGAACAGTGGGCCAAAACCTATGACAGCAGGACCTACATGTGCAAGACCAAATTGTTAAAAACCTAAATATTAGAATGGTTCCTGCAATTGCACAATAATGTGCTATTAGACAACGGACCATGCACGTGCTAACCTCGATTGTAAACCTCAGTGCTTCCCATTGTTTCCCTGCAACACATATAAGGTAGTTAGTCATCAGGTTAAGTAAGGGTTCGCATGCTATCAGTAAAATATGTTGATGAAAAATAAGCACATTGCAGATTCATCAGATTAATTCAAGCCACACGGAAAACCCATTTACCCAAACCAAGCATGATTAAGAACTTGGAAATATAGGACTTGTATATGTTTCTCATGTATTAAGTGCAGCCAAATTCGATCTATTCCTCACATGCACAACAATACAAAATTCTACCCACGACAATTGGACATTGCATTGCAGAATTGAGCCAAGCAGTTAACTAAACACCACAACAAATGAACCAAACATTAACTGAGCACCACATTGCACAATATAACATAATCCTAATAGAAGATCAGACAGTTAACCAAACAGTTAACTACAGCCAATTGTAGCAATTGTATTTGTTTCTCATGTATTTACTACAACAAAATTCAATTTATTCCTCACATGGTATACAATAACATAATGCACCCACAATTTTGTAAAGATAAATTCAATTTATTTCTCACATGGAAGACAATACAAAATTGCAGCATGAAGAATTGAACATCACATTTGCATAATTAAACCAAACAGTTAACTGAAGACGACAACTAATTAACAAAACAGTTAATATGTGAGCACCACACTACACGACATATAGAACATATACACTAGAGCAACAGATTGCATGGTAAAATTAGATAGCACAATTCACTAGAATTTGTGAAGGAAAGGCAGGAGCAGCACACGCAACGGGTAAACCGAGCATGCTTAACCGACATAGCTAGCAAATGGCAAGGTGCTCCTTCAAGATCTGGGGGTCGGAACGAATGGCAGCCATCGTGACCCCATCCGCGCGTGCGGCCGCGATTTGCTTCTCCGCTGCCAAATGCTCCTTGAGGTCCTGGCTATACTGCGTGCACCATGGCTTAGGCCGACGCTTATTTGGTGCAGGGGTCGGTGATTTGGGTGGAAGGTGTCGCGCTCGCGCCGGCGGTCGGGGCATGTGGGATGTGGAAGGAGGAGGAGGATGGGGGTCGTGTGTGGATTACCTGCCTGGATAGAGGAGGCCGAGCAGCGTGAAGGAGGGTCGCCGACGAGGAGGCGGCGCTACAAGCAAGGAGTGAAGGTTTTAACTTGGAAAGGAGGGCGGGAAGAGGGGAAATGTGGCTTTTGGTAAGGGGGAGGGGGCGGGGAGTTAGATATTTCCGCGGAAGCCAAAAATTTGGAATCGCTTCAGCGAAAAAACTGGCGCGCAAAGTGTCATCAGACACGGTCCCTTATTTAGAACTGTGTACGATATGTGGACATCACAAACGATTCAGATAGCTTAACACGTGTGTGATGAGTTTGAACGTCAAAAGTTTTGGTTCGAATTTCCATGGTTACAGTGGTCATCCACGTCATTGCATAATTTGGGTACACAAAGGAGACTACACCACACCCACACTTCTTAATCGAGCAAGTTCAGCAATTAAACAGAGCTAGCTGACCTAAACATTACTCTAACAAATTAAAGACCGGCGCTCTTAATTAAACAAAACAAAGAGTACTACTACGGCTAGTGCTCGTCGATCTCCGCCGCCGCCTCCATGTCCAGCTCCCGCCCGACGGTCTCCTGGGGAAGGGGCTCCATGGCATCCATCGCACCATACTCGGCAAGCATCTCGCCATCCGCATTCGCCATCTCTTTGGAAAATGCCGCCACGAGCTGGGCGTGGGCGGACGCGATCTGGGCTTGGACGGGCTCCGTCATCGCAAGGTATGCGGCGGAGGAACGGACGGCTGCTCGAACGCTCTTGACGATTGCCAGCTCTTCAGCCGTGGGTTGCCGACCGTTGTCGGAGAAGCTTCGTTCCATTTGTGCGGTGACCGCCAGGAGCTGGGCGTGGGCGGCCTCGACATGGTCATGGGAGGCCTCCATCAGGGCTAAGGCCGCCGCTACAGAACGGACAACTGCTGCGCCGCTCTCTCCAGTTGCTATCCCCGAGTCAGATGTTGCTGCCACCACCTGAGAAGCAACAACGGCCGTTTGGGCTGCCTTTGCCGCCCGGTCGCAGATTGCGGCCGTGCTCATGCATCTTGTTAGCACGCACATGGTGGCTGCGGCCGCGCTCTCGCCGGAGTGGGCCACCGAAGTTGCCCTCATGACGCGGGTCCACGTGCCCATCTTTCACCGGCGACGATTTGGGGAGCGAGCTAGTGTGCTTGAGACGCCGGCTATGGACTGTAGCCCACGCACCTTCTCGCGTAAGCCATAAGCGTACTATACACCGACGGTGCTCCAGGATATTTTGTGCTGCATCTCACACGGTTGCTGATAATAAACTGTGTGCGATCTACTTGATTTTTCATCTTGATTTGAATTACATAATGGGGTCACAGCGGCAATGGACAGTGTTTGAATTGCTAGAACTTTTATCTGGAGTGAACATGCAACTATATGTGTGTCGTAAAAGAATTGGAATTATTCAGGGTTCGTTTGAACATTTTATACATTAAATTGGTTTTCTAGCAATTTCAGGTGAACAATTCAAATTTGAACTACATGCACATAGTCCAATGCATATAAATTGGTTGAAAAAAATCAAATCTGTGTCCTTGGGTGCATGCTTAGGTCCCATGCAAGAAATGGGAATGAATTTCAAACACCAGGGCACCGTTGATTGCCGGCAAAACATTGAGATGCCTAGTTTTTAAATTCTAGTAAATCCAAAACTTGTCTGAAATTCATGAAACTTGGCATGCTTTCATGGAGCGGCATCAACATGCCATTCGAAATTTTTTGTCCCATTTGGGGCAGGTTTGGGTGTATGCTTCTCACAAACCGGAGCTTCTCACAACAAGCATGATGGTTTTCGGTAGGGAACGTCCCACCTTTGGGGACGAAACGATATCCATTGCCTCTTATTGCTTTCAAATTTTTTTTCTCGTGTCAACATAGAACAACAGGAGTGTTGTGTGAATTTTTGTGATTTTTCGGGGTTCGTTTGGACATTTTTATGCATTAACTGAGTTTTCAATGCATTTATGTGCATAATTCAATTTGAACTACATGCACATGCTCCAGTGCATATAAATTGGTCGAAAAATCAAATCTGTGTCCTTGGGTGCATGCTTAGGTCCCATGCAAGAAATGGGAATGAATTTCAAACACCAGGGCACCGTTGATTGCCGGCAAAACATTGAGATGCCTGGTTTTTAAATTCTAGTAAATCCAAAACTCGTCTGAAATTCATGAAACTTGGCATGCTATCATGGAGCGGCATCAACATGCCGTGGTACAAATTTTGTCCCATTTGGGGCAGGTTTGGGTATATGCTTCTCACAAACCGGAGCTTCTCACAACAAGCATGATGGTTTTCGGTAGGGAACGTCCCACCTTTGGGGACGAAACGATATCCATTGCCTCTTATTGCTTTCAATTTTTTTCTCGTGTCAACATAGAACAACAGGAGTGTTGTGTGATTTTTTGTGATTTTTTGGGGTTCGTTTGGACATTTTTATGCATTAACTAAGTTTTCAATGCATTTATGTGCATAATTCAATTTGAACTACATGCACATGCTCCATTGCATATAAATTGGTCGAAAAATCAAATCTGTGTCCTTGGGTGCATGCTTAGGTCCCATGCAAGAAATGGGAATGAATTTCAAACACCAGGGCACCGTTGATTGCCGGCAAAACATTGAGATGCCTGGTTTTTAAATTCTAGTAAATCCAAAACTCGTCTGAAATTCATGAAACTTGGCATGCTATCATGGAGCGGCATCAACATGCCGTGGTACAAATTTTGTCCCATTTGGGGCAGGTTTGGGTATATGCTTCTCACAAACCGGAGCTTCTCACAACAAGCATGATGGTTTTCGGTAGGGAACGTCCCACCTTTGGGGACGAAACGATATCCATTGCCTCTTATTGCTTTCAAATTTTTTTCTCGTGTCAACATAGAACAACAGGAGTGTTGTGTGAACTTTTGTGATTTTTCGGGGTTCGTTTGGACATTTTTATGCATTATCTGAGTTTTCAATGCATATATGTGCATAATTCAATTTTGAACTACATGCACATGCTCCAGTGCATATAAATTGGTTGAAAAATCAAATCTGTGTCCTTGGGTGCATGCTTAGGTCCCATGCAAGAAACGAGAATGAATTTCAAACACCAGGGCACCGTTGATTGCGAGCAAAACATTGAGATGCCTGGTTTTTAAATTCTAGTAAATCAAAAACTCGTCTGAATTTGATGAAACTTGGCATGCTATCATAGAGCGGCATCAACATGCCGTGGTACAAATTTTGTCCCATTTGGGGCAGGTTTGGGTATATGCTTCTCACAAACCGGAGCTTCTCACAACAAGCATCATGGTTTTCGGTAGGGAACGTCCCACCTTTGGGGACGAAACGATATCCATTGCCTCTTATTGCTTTCAATTTTTTTCTCGTGTCAACATAGAACAACAGGAGTGTTGTGTGATTTTTTGTGATTTTTTGGGGTTCGTCTGGACATTTTTATGCATTAACTAAGTTTTCAATGCATTTATGTGCATAATTCAATTTTGAACTACATGCACATGCTCCATTGCATATACATTGGTCGAAAAATCAAATCTGTGTCCTTGGGTGCATGCTTAGGTCCCATGCAAGAAATGGGAATGAATTTCAAACACCAGGGCACCGTTGATTGTCGGCAAAACATTGAGATGCCTGGTTTTTAAATTCTAGTAAATCCAAAATTCTGTAAACCATTCACGTGATGCCACGTGTCTTGGTTTTAATGGCTGTAGGAGGTGCCGTGCGGATAGCTGCTTCACCTTGACTGAACGGGAGGCGTGCGAGCGCCGTCCGGTGCGCAGGTTGACCGAGAGGCGTGCAAGCTGTCCTCGAGTGTGCAGGCTCACTGGGAAGCGTGCGAGATGTACGCTGCGCAGGCTCACTGGGAAGCGAGCCCTTTGACTTCCATGGCCGCCCGCCTTGCTCGCATCCTCTCCATAATTGCGCCCAAGCCGCAGTTTAATTCGCTTTTTAAATATAAAACACTGATCACAAACGTTTTAGATAGAACACCCGTATGCAAACCGACAACTTCCCCAGGAAGCCAAGAGAAAATGTGCCGAGCAGGATTTCTGCAGCTCTTGATCGCAAACGTTTTAGATAGAACACCCGTATGCAAAGTGAGAGCAGCGCAGGATTTGTGCATCCCTTCAACGCAAACGGTTGTTTTGGATGACCCGTGTGCAACCAGGTACAAACAATTTGGTAAGATTTGTCAATCCTTGTAACACTGCTATTTGTCAAAATATGAAGCTAAAAATCACTAGCAATATCTATTTTATGCAACTAAAATTCAGTAATTAAGCATAGATTTCATTCATAGATTAAGCAGTCATTCTTAATTTATACAAACAGTTCAACTCGACAGCTGAACCGACCAAACTTTTCCCCAATTGTTGCCAACCACGTACTGAAATAGCTAGTTCAACTATATATACTAGCTAATTTTAAGTATGTTGTACAGTTCCACCACATATATAGTCAGATGAACTGAACAAAATAGCCCCTAAATACTACTACTACTACTACTACTACTACTACTACTACTACTACTACTACTACTACTACTACTACTACTACTACTACTCCTGCTGCTGCTGCTGCTGCTGCTGAGGGGCTTTGTACTACTTCCGGCTGCCTCTCCTCTGCCGAGCGCGCTCAGTAAGAGGCGGAGGAGGAGGAGCCTACCGACGAGCTGGGCAACCGCAATGCGGTGCCTGCCGCTAATGCAGCTTCAGCGGCGCTCACCTCGAACGCCCTCTGCCACTCCAGACGACCCCTCTCGAAGCGGTGGTTCTCCTCGTAGATCTCCTGATTCCTCGCCTCTGAGGCGGCGTGTGCCGCGGCCACGGCGGTGGTAAGGCTCTTTGCGTGCTCTACGAGGCGCTCCTCCTCCTCCCGCATGAACTTGGTGTAGCGCGCAAGGTCGCTGACACACGTGCAAGCATCCACCTCCGGGTCCCGCCTTCGGGCGGCGGTGGCGGAGCGGGTGATGACCCGGCGGTCGACGGTGGGCTGGCGGCCACGGCGGCCGACGGCGGTGTGGCGGCCACGACCACCACCTCCCGCCTTCGAGCCGCGGTGGCGGAGCGGGTGATGGCCACAGTGGCCGGCAGTGGGGTGGCTGAGGGAGTCCTGGATTAGGGGGTCCTCGGACAGCCGGACTATATACTTTGGCCGGACTGTTGGACTATGAGGATACAAGATTGAAGACTTCGTCCCGTGTCTGGGTGGGACTCTCCTTTGCGTGGAAGGCAAGCTTGGCAATTCAGATATGTAGATCTCCTCCCTTGTAACCGACTCTGTGTAACCCTAGCCCCCTCCAGTGTCTATATAAACCGGAGGGTTTAGTCTGTAGGACAAGAACAATCATAATCATAGGCTAGCTTCTAGGGTTTAGCCTCTACGATCTCGTGGTAGATCAACTCTTGTAATACTCTTATCATCAAGATCAATCAAGCAGGAAGTAGGGTATTACCTCCATCGGGAGGGCCCAAACCTGAGTAAACATTGTGTCCCCCGCCTCCTGTTACCATCCGCCTTAGACGCACAGTTCGGGACCCCCTACCCGAGATCCGCCGGTTTTGACACCGACATTGGTGCTTTCATTGAGAGTTCCACTGTGCCATCACGATAAGGCTTGATGGCTCGTCTTGTTGTCAAGGACAGCATTACCTCTGGGGGAGCCCTGGCTGTAGGCCAAACTCTCCGACTAGGCGGCTTCGTCATGACCGCCCGTTCGGCCGTCACGCCGACGATGACTTCTTAGGTTATCAAAAACAGCCTCCATGTCGGCTCTGAATTCACCGAGCAGATGGATCCCATGGAGCTCTCTTCTTTGAACGAGCTCTTGGATCGCATCGCCGCCTTGGGAGTCGCTACGGACTATGATCGGATCGGGCTTAAACCCGACCAAAGGGAGATTAACTCTCTGCCGGTCACCCATCAGATAGCGGTGGTGGAGGAGCAATGCAGCGATTCTTCCTCTATTTTGAGGACAAACTATGTCCGGATTCCCGAGCTCTCCGAGCTGGATACCCGTCTACGGGAGGACATGACCCAAGCTTCGAACCTAGAATCAGACAGTGGGCTAGAACTATTGGGCATCGTCCCAGAGCCCGAACTGCCAAGCTCGGAAACTCCGCCCCTGGGTCTCAGATCGGGTCAGGGTTTGGACCTAAATCTACCCACCCACCCTCACATAAGTGATCTTTCCCACATTAGACAAGAGCCCCAAGAGACAGTACATCACTATTGGGCCAGATTCCTCCTTGTAATGAGCAAGGTCAAGGACTGTCGCGAGGAAGACACAATTTCATTCTTTTGCAAAAATTGCATGGACAAGGGAATCCTCAATGCCATAAGTCGCCGTGACATAGTACACTTCGCTGACTTGGCGACCATAGTACAGAAGTACTGTGCGATGGAAAGCACCTGGAAAACCCAAACAAAATTCTGGGATCCTCCGGCTCTCACTAAACCCGCCGTCCGAACTAAAAGGGTGTACTCTCGTAAGTCACCCGATCCAATTACAAAGAAACCAAAGCCCACGACAGGGCGATGAACCGTATTGGAGGGATGGCTAAATTGACCATGCAAAATCCACAGTACATTGGATACCATGCCAACACATAGCCTTAGAGCATGCTGGATACTCCGGCAGGTGGCCAAAAGTGGCGAGGGTCTCCTCATAAAAAATACCACAGAGCACCTTCCCGTGGAAAATAACAATACAGTACTGACAATCTTCGAGACCTTCGCCTCAAATAATAGGCGCAAGCGAGCACTCCGCAGCCTCGCCGAAGTCAGCCACGTTGCAACAATAAATCCATGGAACGATACGGCTATAACCTTCAATGCCAGTGACGAACCTCAATTCCGAACAGCCCGAGCACCAGGCGCTTTGGTCCTTAGTCCAATTGTGGACGGCTTCCGGCTTACTAAAGTGCTCATGGACGGTGGCAGCGGATTAAACCTCATCTATGAGGAGACTCTTAGAAAAATGGAAATAGACAAGAGCCGCATTGAGCAAAGCAGCACGACCTTCAGAGGAATCATCCCTAGTCGGGAGGCACGATGCGCGGGAAAAATCACACTTGATGTGGTATTCGGCACGCTGGAGAATTACAGGTCCGAAGAAATCACATTCCAAGTGGCCCTGTTTAGTAGCGGATATCACGCCCTTTTAGGGCGGGAGGCATGCATGATCTTCCAAGCTATACCCCATTACGGGTACATGAAGCTCAAGATGCCCGGGCCCAATGGAATCATCACTCTAGTTAGTGATCCGGACATAGCACTCCGTGCCGAAAATAAAACCGCCGCACTGGCCCTCGAGGCGTTATCCGAAGCCCTTGAGGCCGAAGAACTAACTGCGCTGCGCTCCACAGTGGACAGGGACGACGTGATACTCGACAAAAGACCCAAGTCCACCTCTTTTAAACCAGCGGACGAAATAGTCAAATTCCAGGTCCACCAAGCGGACCCTACAAAAACAGCATCCATCGGGGCACAGCTGAACCCCACAACAGACGCCGCACTGCGGGAGTTCTTGCGCAAGAATTGGGACATCTTCGCCTGGCATCCTTCAGACATGCCAGGAATCCCACGCAGGCTGGCCGAGCATAATCGGCGTTTCTCTGAGCCTAAGCGACACGCCATGGGAGAAGAGCTAGCCAAGTTACTCGAGGCCGGATTCATTAGAGAAATAAAACATCCAGACTGGCTAGCAAACCTGGTGATGGTACCAAAGAAGGACAAATCCTGGCGCCTATGTGTCGATTTCAAGGACCTTAACAAGGCTTGCCCCAAGGATCCCTTCCCCCTCCCCCGCATCGATCAAATTATCGACGCTACCGCAGGACACGACTCATTGTGTTTCCTTGACGCATACTCCGGGTACCATCAAATTAAGATGTCAGAGTCCGATCAAGCCGCAACGGCATTCATCACTCCATACGGCCCCTTCTGTTTTAACACCATGCCTTTCGGGCTCAAAAACGCCGGTGCAACCTATCAACGCATGATTCAGACATGCCTGGAAACACAAATCGGCAAAACAGTGGAGGCATACGTAGACGATGTGGTCATTAAAACCAGACACGTCGAATCCTTAATAGACGACTTGAGGCTCACGTTCGACAATCTCCGAACATATGACATCAAGCTCAATCCGGAAAAATGCGTTTTCGGCGTGCCCGCCGGAAAGCTCTCGGGCTTCATCG
The DNA here is from genome assembly GCF_018294505.1 of Triticum aestivum. Taxonomy (NCBI): domain Eukaryota; kingdom Viridiplantae; phylum Streptophyta; class Magnoliopsida; order Poales; family Poaceae; genus Triticum; species Triticum aestivum. Next base: position 325,698,253 of record NC_057808.1, on the reverse strand, counting down.
TTTCCAATAGAGGAATTGAAGCAAATCCGGCTAAAATCTGAGCTCTGTCACAGTTGGCTATCCCAACAGACCTCAAGCAAATCCAGAAATTAACCGGATGCGTGGCTGCCTTAAGCCGCTTTATCTCCCGATTGGGAGAAAAGGCATTACCTCTCTATCGCCTTCTTCGACGCACCGAACACTTCGAGTGGACGGATGCGGCCACGGCCGGACTGGAAGAAATAAAAGCTCTCTTGGCCAGCAACCCAATCTTGGCCGCGCCAAATATCGGCGAACCAATGCTGTTATATATAGCGGCAACACACCAGGTTGTAAGCGCAGTGCTCGTCATCGAACGAGAGATGGACGAACATAAGTTCCCGCTTCAAAAGCCAGTATACTACGTATCCACTGTCCTCACTCCATGCAAATCACGGTATCCACATTATCAAAACATAGCATACGCGGTCTTCATGGCATCCTGAAAACTATGACACTACTTTCAAGAGTGTTCAATTACGGTGGCCTCTGAAGTACCACTCAACGACATAATAAATAACCGCGATGCCACGGGCCGGATTGCTAAATGGGCTATTGAGCTCCTCCCGTTCGACATAACATACAAACCACGGCGAGCCATTAAGTCGCAAGTACTGGCTGATTTCGTCGCCGAATGGATAGAAGCCGAACTCCCTAAAGAGTACGGCGTGTACTCCAATTGGATCATGCACTTCGACGGCTTTAAGATGCTGGCAGGCGTCGTCCTGACATCCCCCACCAGAGATACAGTCCAATACGTACTCCAAATATACACAGACTCCAACAATGCAGCAGAATATGAGGCCCTGTTGCATGGTCTCCGGATGGCAGTCTCCATGGGCATTCAACGCCTAGAGGTGCGTGGGGATTCGAACCTCACAATATCTCAAATAAATGGAGACTTTGACGCCAAGGACCCAAAAATGACGGCTTACCGCAACGCTGTCCTCAAAACGTCAGCTTGGTTCGAGGGGCTCGAATTCCACCATGTGGTCCGAGAAAACAATCAAGCGGCGGATATCCTCGCCCGCATCGGCGCTAAGCGCGACCCTGTCCCACCTAATATCTTCTTGGAAAGGCTGTTTAAGCCATCCGTGGTGTGGGAAGGGGAGACCGGCAACAACAGTCCAGATCCGGCCACAACGCCAGATCCCGAACACTCTGACGTAATCGGAGGCTCCGCCACCGAAATAACACCTTCGGCCCACGTGATTATGGCTGTCATCGCCCCGTGGATAGAACCGTTCTTGGCTTACCTAACTAGGCAAGAACTCCCTGAGGACCCAAACGAGGCACGTTGCATTGTGCGGCGGTCTAAAGCCTACAAGGTCCACGAGGGAGAGATTTATAAGAAAAGCGCTACCGGAGTACTTCAAAGGTGCATCTCCGAAGAGGAAGGACGACAACTTTTGGCAGAAATTCATGCTGGACTCGGTGGCCACCACGCCGCAGCTCGGGCCCTTGTAAGCAAGGCCTTCCGTACAGGTTTCTACTGGCCGACGGCCCGAGTAGACGCACATGACCTTGTCCAACATTGCGTCGGTTGCCAGCTTTTTGCAAACCAAAGCCATATGCCACCTACCGCTCTCTAAACAATCCCCATTACTTGGCCCTTTGCGGTCTGGGGGCTTGATATGGTCGGACCCCTTAAAGGAGGAAGCCATAAGAAAAAGTACCTATTGGTCATGGTGGATAAATTCACCAAATGGATAGAAGCCAAACCAGTTAAAACGGCCGAGTCCGGACCAGTGATAGACTTCATATCCGGGGTTGTACACCGTTATGGTGTCCCCCCACAACATCATCACCGATAACGGCTCGAACTTTACAGCCGGCGAGGTAAAAACTTGGTGCGGCAACATGGGCATTAAGCTCGATTATGCCTCCGTCTATCACCCCCAAACAAACGGTCAAGTTGAGTGAGCAAATGGTCTTATTATGAGCGGCATTAAACCCAGATTAGTGCGATCCTTGAAGGAATCAGATACGCACTGGGTTGAGGAGCTCGACTCCGTACTATGGGGGCTGCGGACCACGCCAAATCGCACTACCGGATACACATCATTTTTTATGATGTACGGCGCAGAGGCGGTACTGCCCTGCGACATCATTCATGACTCACCTCGAGTGCGCATGTACGAAGAGAAAGAAGCCGAGCTTGATCGACAGGACAGTTTAGACGCCCTGGAGGAGGAGTGTGACGTGGCAAAAGCCCGCTCCACATTCTATCAGCAACAGGCTCGACGGTATCAAAGCAAAGAAGTACGGGCCAAAACTTATAATGTTGGCGAACTCGTTCTACGACTACCAGAGAAGAAAAAGGACAAACTCAAGCCCAAATGGGAAGGTCCCTTCGTTATTGACAAAGTTCTAACCGGTGGAGCGTACCGTCTGCGGGATGCATCGGACAATCGACTCGAGCCAAACCCATGGAACGCGGCCAGACTCCGAAGGTTCTACGCCTAGTGCCGGACTCTGTGTTCGTCTCCTTACCTCCGTCCCTTTATATATATATATATCCGCTATCTGTCTTTCTTTCTTTATTTCTTTCTTTCTTCCCTTTTTCTTCACGGCCTTAAAAGGTTAAAATGTGTCTTGACTACACAATCTTGATGCGCCAGGCATGCTCATTATACCTGGGGGCTTCTTATACAGAAGCTTAATATAATTATGTTCCCGGCTCTACGCCCCTGCACATGTGTTACTTTTCCACATGTACCTTTTCTTCGCCATTATATGCATCGATATGACTTAAGTTTTGGCCAAGCTGGGTTGCCTAGCTCTTGTGTTTATGCCCTACGTACCCGTTAATTCGGCTAGGGCATAAGGGGAGCACCTCTGCGATTGTTATTGCCGGATCAGCCGGATGTGTACCTCAGACTGGGTGAAGCCGAAAGCTAGCGTTCTTAAGGGAATATTCGGTCGGTGAACAAAAGATGACTTTTACTTATTACAATACATGCCCCCAGATGTTTATATCCTGCGTCTCTTTTTGCAGTACGGACATGCACATTAATGCATGCGTACCCAGGGAAAGGAACCCTTAACGGAACTATTCTCCATGGAAGATGTTTCTTACTATCCATGTAATATAACATAGCTAGTTGGGTACTTGTCTGTTCAAGCACTTATGACCCCTACGCCTGGTTTCCACGCGTACCCCGGTTTTTACATAACTGAGCGGGTATTCAGATACACTCCGGACTATCGAGTCCGGAGGTTGAAGCAAAAAGGTCCGCCGTGACAAATGATTTACAATCCGGATAGGGACAATATATGTCACTTGAAGTACACAGTCACTTAGACTGACTAAATTCTTCTTCTATACCATCCAACAGGCTGTCTAGCCTACAATCCTGTTGGGAATACTTTGCGGCTAATTTTACCTGGTCATACACCAAACTAACGGGGATCTCTTTCCCATCAGACCCCACAGGTCCGACCTCGGCCATGTGGTTCGGGTCTGCCTTCGTATATCGAGTCTTCACCATGGCCCAGGCTTCCCTTGCACCTTGTCGGCAGGCAGATATCTTCCATAATCGGAAGCGCCGCCGCGCTCCCTTGAGCATCTCTACGAGCTCCCCCATGCCTCCTCGCAGGGAGGCGGATGGCCACAAGGCCTGGGCAATGCCCTGCATCACCTGCCGAACTTGTTCGTGCAGTTGTGAGAGCTCTGGCAAAAGATCACTCGCAGACCCAGGCATCTCCTCTCCGGGACGACCTGTCAGCATACCTATAGATATAACTCTGTTAGCCGGTTTCTTTGCCGAACTCTATAAAAGTTCGTTCAAGCACTTACTACAAATGCCACATCGAAGCTCCTTATTCTCCTTTACGGAGTCAGCTAGCGGGGCCCGAACGTCTTTCAGTTCAACACCCAGCCGGGTATTGGCATCTTGGAGATCGTTTTTCTCCCGCCTAACCCGCGTAAGCACACGCTCGCCAGCCTCTAGCTGTCGTTGAGCATGTTGCTCATCTCCTCGCACGACCTTCGAATTCACTCCGGGATCATCTGCAGAATCTATTGTTAGATTTGCATGCATGCTGAATACTGACTGGTATATGTCATTCTTTTCGATAGGAACAAGTGTTACCAGATGGGGCCTTCTTGGACTCCTTCATTGCGGCAACTGTGGCCCGTAGCTGGGCTTTGCACTCCTCCAGCTCTTGAGTCAACTGGGTATTCTTCTCCGTAAGAACCTACGCAATTAATGATCCTTAAATCAGTTGTGCCAACTGTTTCAAGTCTCAGGGGCTACTGATATAATAATTATCCAATTTTCTCACCCGTATATCCTTTACATACTGGTCCGTGGCTCTGGCAAGACCATTTTGAGCAGCTCGGATGTACGCGTCTCCTGAGTTGAAGGCATCGAATGCCTCTTCAGAGAAACCAGGGTCGCGGAGTACGGCCCGACGACGCCTGTGATTCATGGCACTCTCCACTTCGGAATTCGTAGCGGACAGCCTATCCGCATCCTGTGTAGGGGGAACATCCGGTGTTGTCCCCACGTTAGCATCTGCCTCTAAGTCCGGCTCTGGAGCCCGGCTGGTGGAGGCGTGGCCGGCAGGCTCTCCGGATACGGTCCGGCGAGCGTTTTCCTGCTAGGAACCATGGACGTTATTATAAAGACGACAACCACGGAGCAGGGTTCTTTTTCATACCTCTGCGATGGCGTCTCAGTCCTGACCGCCTTCCTTTTAAGCCTACCCGGCTTCGGTGCCCCTTGTTGGTGAGTCACCGCGGGTTCGGCATGGCGTCTCGAGGGCCTTCCCTGTAAGACACCATATGTGCAGTGGGTGAAGTGCAAAAAAGGGATCCTTCTCGGAAGTTAGGATTCCGGTTTTACTTACATTTGATGCAGGGAGCAGTCCAGGATAATCGGCTATGATGGCCACCAAGGCACCGTCGCAGCTTAACTGATAGAACGTCCTGTCAATAAGCTCCACAAATATGTCCGGATCTTCTTCGAGTCCGGGGTCGAGGGCCTGGTCAGGGTCCTCTGGCTGTGGAGACGGGCTGTGGACCTCCCTCACAGCTTTTCGCAGTTCCTGCTATGAAATAGCAAGGTAAATATTTATGACGAAGAATGCGGGAAGGTCTGGAGTGAAAAGTAGCAGCTCACCCAGTTTGGGGGGTTGTACATGGAGAATCCATCCCGTGGCTTAATGCGGATGAACTCCTCTTCCTCTCCTTTATATAAATCAGACCGTATTTTCGCTAGAGCAGCGGCGGAGTCCGGACCTTTACGGCCGCAGCGGGTGGCATCGTCTTCTCCATTGAAGTGCCACATGGGTTGTCCCCGATATTGAAGTGGCTGCACCCCTCACATTATACATATTGACATAACCTCGATTATTGTCAGTCCTGATTTGGCCAGCGTTTTTATCCGTCCCATCAGGTAAAGGACCTCTCTGTTATCTTCCTCCGGGGGGCTCTGAGGGCGCCAGCTGCGGCGTTTCTTCAAAGGGGCGTTGTTAAACTCAGGAAGGCCCATCCGAATAGGGTCCGGAAGGGGGACGTCCTCCATATAAAACCACTCCGAAGGCCAGCCTTCGGATGTCTTCTTCGGAGTACCGGACAGGTATCCGGTCCCGGCGATGCGCCATATTTCGGCTCCGCCCACTTGATATATTGACCCCTCCTGTGTACGGGGTACGAGGCAGAATAGCCTCTTCCATAGCTCGAAATGAGCTTCGCAGCCCAGAAACAGCTCGCAAAAGGCGACGTAGCCAGCGATGTGTAATATGGAGGCGGGAGTAAAGTTATGCAACTGGAGGCCGTAGAACTCCAGGAGCCTGCGGAGGAACGGATGGATTGGAAATCCAAGTCCCCTTAATAAGTAAGGGACAAGGCATACCCGCTCCCCCATGGATGGGTTGGGAAAGCTCTCCGCTTGCTCCCTGCCGTTGTAAGTGGCTAGTCCGGCTCGGACGGGGACCATATACGCAGGAGGGAGAAACCCTTGGGTCTGTAACTCTACTAATTGGCTGTGGGGGACGGAACACTTCTCCCAATTGCCTGGCTTAGTGCTACGGGAGCGAGAGGAGGAGCTGCGATGGCCGGCCATGATGGGATGGACTTTTCTGGGCGCGCTTCGATGGATACTCGCTGTGGGAGGATGGTGTGATCTGGATTTGGGGATCCCCGACTCTTTAAATAGACGATTTACTCACATGGCTAGGGTGGCAAATGTAAAAATGCCCCGACTTCTCGCATTTGCTTGACACGTGGAAGATAGGCATTATTAGGCGCAGAAGCCGAGGAGTGCAACATTCATGGGAAGCCGGACACTACTCGACAGGTACTCAGGATTTGGAGAAGAACCCGCCTTGCAATGCCGAAGACAATCTGCGCGCCGGACTCATCGTCATTGAAGCCTGGTTCAGGGGCTACTGAGGGAGTCCTGGATTAGGGGGTCCTCGGACAGCCGGACTATATACTTTGGCCGGACTGTTGGACTATGAGGATACAAGATTGAAGACTTCGTCCCGTCTCTGGGTGGGACTCTCCTTTGCGTGGAAGGCAAGCTTGGCAATTCGGATATGTAGATCTCCTCCCTTGTAACCGACTCTGTGTAACCCTAGCCCCCTCCGGTGTCTATATAAACTGGAGGGTTTAGTCCGTAGGACAAGAACAATCATAATCATAGGCTAGCTTTTAGGGTTTAGCCTCTACGATCTCGTGGTAGATCAACTCTTGTAATACTCTTATCATCAAGATCAATCAAGCAGGAAGTAGGGTATTACCTCCATCGAGAGGGCCCGAACCTGGGTAAACATTGTGTCCCCCGCCTCCTGTTACCATCCGGCTTAGACGCACAGTTCGGGACCCCCTACCCGAGATCCGCCGGTTTTGACGCCGACAGTGGCGGCCATGATGGCCACTTCCCGCCTTCGGGCCGCGGCGGCAGAGCGGGCGATGGCCCTGGCTTTCGACGGTGGTGTGGCGGCAATGGCGGCTGGCAACAGCTGCCTACGGGCACCGGCGGCGGAGCGTGTGGTGGGTGTTCCGCGTGTCGTGGTACTAAGACTGACAGTAGAATAGGGGGGTAAGTATGGAGAGGCAAGATCCTAGCTATGGCGAAGTTTTACACACGAGTTTTACGAGTTCAGGCCCTTCTCGGAAGAAGTAACAACCCTACGTCTCGGAGCCCGGAGGCGGTCGACTGGATTATGTATGTGTGTGTTTACAGGGGTGCGAACCCTTGTCTCAGAGGAGGGGGGTGGCTTATATAGAGTGCGCCAGGACCCCGGCCATCTCCCGTTACCAAGGGTTCAATGTACATAAAGAAGGGGCGTTACAGGTAACGTCCGTAATAAAGTGCTATAAATGATCATTAAGTCTATGAATAAACGTCCGACCGTTGCTGTGCTGAGCGACTTTAGATCTTCGGTATGTCGAGTGGTTTCTTGCACGGTCGAATGCTTGAGTGGCCGAGTGACCTAAAGAAGGAGGGGTCTCCGAGTGAATGGTAGGTCGAGTGGATTGCACTCATCACCTTTGTTGGGCCCTCCCTATTGCCTCTTGAACTTCTTTGTTTCTAAGACAGTGATCTTGGGTAGGACGCATAGGTCAGGCCTATTACCCTACCCCAGGTCTATGTCCTCATCATTAGCCCCCGAATAGATTGAGGTCCAAGTGAAAAGAAGGCTGAAGTTGATCTTGCTCTGTCTCTCAGCTATTCATCTCTGGACGGAGGCCAGCATTGGTACTTCGGCTTCGTTTCAGTCGCCTTGATCGATTGAGGAATTGTCGATTGGTTTTTATAATGTCACCCATCGAGTGCTGTCTTTGACGCGAAATCTTTGGCGTGATTGGTTGCAAAGGATCCCGGATTTCGCGGGATTCAAAATTTCGGGGGAAGCGCGCCATGGTAAGCGGAGTGGATAAACATGACGTTTCGATTTCCATGCCACCTTTTTCGCCATGTATGCCACGTGCGACTGTTGAGAGAATTTGACAGGATCGCCCGGGCCCATGCGTCAGCCACTCGGAAGTGGGCCTTTAAAAGCGATGAGGCCGAGGCATCCGCACTGTGCGTGCCCATTCTCCTTCTTCTTCCTCTTGTTCCTCCACCCCATCCGGCTTCTCCACTCTCGACGCCGCTGCTCCGCCGCCATGGGAAAGGAAAAAACGGCGGCGCTGGAACACGCGAAGAAGGCGACAGGGGCGACGAAAAGCAAGAAGATGAATCGGGGATCTTCATCGCGCTCGGGGCTGCCGTCGGGTTGGATCCAAGGAGATTGGATCCGATCTTCGCTTCGGCAGGAAGACTTGGATGAGATGGCCGAGTTAAGGCTGATTGTCCATGAAGCTGCGCGGCTGCCGGGGGTGGGGGGGGGGAATGGAGCCGCAGCCGCGACCGGGTGAGTGTGTTCTGCTCGCCACCCATGTCGACCGCGGCTTCTCGCTTCCTCCGCACCCCTTTTTTCAAGGTTTCTTGTATTTCTTTGGGGCCGAACTCCACCATTTTACTCCCAACACCATCACATATCTTGCCGCCTTCGTGTCCATGTGCGAGAGTTTCCTGGGATGCCGACCTCACTGGGGTCTTTTCAAGCACATTTTCACCATCCGCTCCCAAACAGTGAAGAAAGCAAACTCAAACGACAAGAAAACCCATGTTATCCAGATGTGTGGGGGTCTGGGAATCCAGAAGAGGAAGGGGAGCTCCTTTCCTTCGATGAACCTTCCTGAGTCGGTCAGGGGCTGGCAGCCGACCTGGTTCTACTGCCAGGACATCGCGACTCCAGGCCAGTCGACTGGATTCCCACCTTTTTCTTTGGATCGTGTTCAAACTCCATCTTCGTTGAAAGTGACCGCCACGGAGAAGGCGGAGACATGCATGCTGGTCGAGAGGGTGGTCCAGCTGATCAACCAAGGCGTCACCGGCAGGGATCTGCTGGAGGTGTTCCTCAGTCGGCGCATCCAACCGCTCCAGGCCCGTGACCACTCCATGTGGATGTACTCCGGGGCCGGTGACACTGCTCGTGTTCATCCAGAGGAAGTGCCGTCCAAAACAGTGGCCGAATGGCTGAGGGGCATCACCGGGAACAAGGACAACCCCAGGGGCGCCAGGAGAGTCAACCCTTACAGCGACAGCAACCAGCCAGACAAGGTTTGACAGCTATCACCGATTGTACTTGGACGCATTTCCCGGCTATTTGCTAATCCGACTGATTTCCACTCGGCTTATTGTCTTGTAGATTTATACAGAGATGTACTCAATGCCCAATGGCGAACAAGCTTTGGAGCAGGACCAAGAGGGCGAGGACAGCGCGGAGGAGAGCGGCGAATGGGAGTCACCAGCCGACGATGGCGAAGATGAGAGCGACGAGTCGGACGATGAGGAGGTAGTCGAGTCACCGCCTCGTTCAGAACGTCGATCCAAGCAGCATCATGATCCCGCGGGCAGGCACGGTAAGGCTGCGGCCTTGAGCGCTCCATCTCAAAAGCGCGCTCGATCTTCGACTCTAGAATTGGCTGAGAAAGTCACCAAGCAGCCCAAGATCAATCCTCCGAAGGCTCGGAAGACCTTGCCTAGAATCAAGATGGATGTTCCTGTTGCTTCTGGGTAAACGTTTTCCCCCTGTTTTCTTGTTCCGACTGACTCTCCCGTCCTGACCGAGTGAATGATGAACTTTTCCAGCCCGGCTTCTGCCGCGACTGACATGGACATTGACAAGGTCCCAGACGATGAAGAAACCGATGATGCAGCTACCTCCAAAGCCAGTAAGTCTACCCGACTCAAATTTATTTGGTTAACTGGATTGTCCGTCAGTTGTCTCTCTGATTTTTTCTGTTTGTTGCAGCTCCACGAGACATTGTTGTGCTTCCGGATGATGAAGAGGAAGTACCGCTGAGGGAGAGGAGGAGGAGGAGGGACAAGGGACTGAGCGGGAAAGAACCTGAGGTTCAGGTTCCTCAGTCGACACTGGTGCCTGGGACGGCGGTCGAGCGATCGACAGATCCAGCTCGCACCAATGTCACTTTTGCTGTCCCGCTGTCGACTGATTGTCCACCAGGATCAGCTGCTCAGACCCCTGCTACTCCAATACAATTCCACGCATCAGACCCAGCGGCTGCTTCAACTGTTCTGCCATCATCGCTTTTTACTGCGTATCGAACTCCAGACGACCCACCGAGTGCCGCCAAGGAAGCTCTTCTTCAGTTGAATCTTGTGATGGAGCAAATGAAAGTGGTGCATGAGGCTAGTCAGGTGGCCTTCAACGCTGGAGCTGCTCTGCAGACCAATGTCCAGGTTAGTTGATTTCTGATTGATCATATTTCTCGTCCGATCACCCACTGGGTGTGACTGTTTTGAAGTTGCACAAGTCAATTTGAGTCGACTTGGATTGAATCTTTGAACTAGTGGGGGCACTCTGAGTGCACCCACTGGGTGTAGTCCCCGAGACCATAGTTGATTGCGGGCAGTCGACTGTGGTCTGAGAATCTGAATTTGGTCACTCGGTCTGGGTGGACCAGGTCAAATGGAACCAGAACCAGTGGGGGCATGCTAAGTGCACCCACTAGGTGTAGTCCCCGAGACCGTGGTTGACTGCGGGCAGTCGACTATGGTCTGAGAACTGCTTTTTCTTACAACTCGCGCTAGGCAGACCATGTCGAGTGTTTACTCAAACCAGTGGGGGCACGCTAAGTGCACCCATTGGGTGTAGTCCCCGAGACTGCCGTTGAATATTTGATTTGGCGGTAGTCTTAGAGTAGCTGTCACTATGATGTCTTTTTATTTCAGTCGACTGATATGGCTTATGCATTGACTGCAGAAATCTTGTGATCTTGGGGCTCAGCTTTCTACAATGAACAAGCAGCAAATCAGCCTCAACCTTGATCTGGAATTGGCCAAGAAGAATCTCAAGACTACTCGTGACGAAGTAGCTGCCATGGGAGGTAACCAATCGTCAACTGTCCATCTTACGAATGGCACTTTTCCTTTCCATTTTTTGAACCGAGTGACTCCACTCGAGCAGATTTATGTAGTGAAAATCGTCAACTCCAAGCTCGTCTGAAGAATGTTATTTCTTTAGAGAAAATGAAGCAGGCTTTGGAGAAGAAGGATCTGGACCTTGCTGCCGCGCAGAAGGAAGTGCGAGAGAAAACCGCACTTGCAGACAAGAAGCTTGCTTCAGTCGGCAAGTTAGAAGAAGAGAACTCCAAGCTGAAGACTGCTGTCTCTGACGCCAACCGGGAGGTCGAACGACTGAAGAAAGACAAGGACCAGCTGACTGACGAGATTGGGAGCCTCAAAGCCAAGAAAGGCGATTTGGAATCGTATCTGGGCCAGCTTGCTGCGAAACTGGTCTTGAAGCTTGAAGGTACTTATGTTTGACTGACTCTGTTATGGTCGATTGACAGATCTTTTTATATTGTCGACTCACCATTCATTCGACTGTGCAGAACTTTGCCAGGACTTTGAAGCGAAACTGGGCGGGTCGAGATGGGTCTCGATCCCATAAATTGCCTAGTCAAGGATGATGTTGCAATGAATGTGCTGCGGTTGGAGTCTCGCATAGACAGCGCGGTCGCTTATCTTGCCCGCCTGAAGGCTGTGATGACTCGGGTTGATGCTAAACTCCGGCCTCAGGCAGAACTGTCTCAAGACCTCGAGTCTCTGATGGTCCGACTGAACCAAATACCTCACCGAGTGCAAGAATGGAAGAAGTCATCTGCTCGCTGCGGCGCTGACATCGCCCTGTCTCTGGTCCGAGTGCACTGCAAGGATGTCAAAGAACACAAGCTGGCGGAGCTCAAGGTTGCTAACACAAAAAGGCACACTTTCCAGTCCTTCATGGACACTTTTCTTGACGCCGCCACTCGTATCACAGACAACATAGATCTTGACAGTTTCTGCGACCCAGCCAGTCCTTCTCCTGACGAGTGACCAAAAAACATTATGCCTCACCTTTATTCGCCTCGGAATGCCGAGTGATTGTGTAATAGTTAAACTTCTTCGGACTTGATGCTCGAGTACTTTTGATTCGCGGCCCGGAACCTTAGGGTTTATCTGAACTTGGTTTATCTTTGAATATTCTTGTGTTTGCCTTCGAATGGAATTTGTTCTTCACTCAGAATAATATTTGTACTTGAGATGCAGCTCTGAGGAGGGGATTCCAGTCGACCTGCACCTCGTCATCCTTGCGGATGAGGATGGAGCATACATTGTACTTGTGACGCAGCTCTGAAGAAGAAGCTGCAGTCGACCTGCACCTCATCGTCCTTGCGGATGAGGATGGAGCGTACGTTGTACTTGTGATGGAGCTCCGATGAGGAGGTTGCAGTCGTCCGGCACCTCGTCGTCCTTGCGGATAGGGATGGAGCATATGTTGTACTTGTGACGTAGCTCTGAAGAAGAAGCTGCAGTCGACCTGCACCTCATCGTCCTTGCGGATAGGGATGGAGCGCACGTTATACTTGTGACGTAGCTCCGAGGAGAGGGTTGCAGTCGACCTGCACCTCGTCATCCTTGCATATAGGGATGTGTTACTGCAGCTAAGCCTCCAAGTGGGAGGGTGGCTCACCACTCGGCAGGATTTTCAGACTTAGGCGAGTACTGGACTGCAGCTAAGCCCCCGAGTGAGAGGGTTGCTCACCACTCGGTAGGATTTTCCAAACTTAGGCGAGTACTGGACTGCAGCTAAGCCCCCGAGTGAGAGGGTTGCTCACCACTCGGTGGGAGTTTTTAAACTTAGGCGAGTACTGGACTGCAGCTAAGCCCCTGAGTGGGAGGGTTGCTCACCACTCGGTAGGATTTTTCAAAATTAGGCGAGTACTGGACTGCAGCTAAGCCCTCGAGTGA